>NC_089790.1:32379578-32679578 GCF_040412425.1 Macrobrachium rosenbergii
GGACACCTTTGTACCTCCCCCGCCATACCACACTTCCTTCCCCCAAAGTAATCATTAATTCACGGTATAAGCTATACCCCGACGGGGATCAGTAAGCCCCGAGAGAGAGAGAGAGAGAGAGAGAGAGAGAGAGAGAGAGAGAGAACGGGGAGGGGCCGAGCCGCCCCTCCCCAAGGGCCACCTGGAGTCCTTGACGTACAGCGCCAACCCAACCCCCTATCCAACGCTGCTCTTTACACCATCCCAGCTGGACTGCCGATAAGGTTAGGGAGGGAAGGGAGACTGACCCACTTCCGGCATCGACATTTTCATATCCGGGGCCAAGGTAAATACTTCCGGATGGCAGCATAGCTATTCTGTCATCTCTACATGAACGTGAAAAAGACATGTGTTTCCATTTCTATTTTTCTTTTTACTTGATAGACTTTCAATTTTTATAATGTACAAACTATATTCAAATAATAAATCTGACAAAATTCAATATGCTGACAAACTGGCAGCTGTTCTTTCAATTCCCATTAGTTAAATGACAAGTGAAACTAACGAGAAAAAATGTAACCAATCGCAATAATGGGTAAAAAGAAACCAATTAAAGGAAAATAAAACAAAACCTAATCCGGAATTAATTATCCTTACATAGGCAACTGTCAGCCTGAGCACAACGGCTACCCATAAGCATACGCACCAACAAACAAAAACCATATTATGCGCGTTTCTATCATAGGCCATTTGATTCAAGTTTTATGTTTATATATGTTTCCCGTAGAAGATATGCTGTCATTTTAGCGTACAACATTATGGTTTTAAGTAAACAAATTCAGAGAGAGAGAGAGAGAGAGAGAGAGAGAGAGAGAGAGAGAGAGAGAGAGAGAGAGAGATTCAGGCAGGTAACTTCAGTATTACTTACTACCTCGAAATTTGATGGAATAGCAAAGCTTCACTTGCAAATTCTCATTTGCAGGACGCAATTTTAGTTTAAAAATCGTAATTATGATGAAAACCGCATCCTTTCAAATCGAAAAGTTAATCTGAAACTGTAGACATCAAATAGACACAATATCAAAATAAAGCAGCTTAAATGAGCTCCAGTAATATCATCACTATCTGAAAGTCATAGACAAACACACACACACACAAACACAGTTCAAATATCTCGACAGGAGACGTTCTACCTATCCATTCATTCAAATTTCTCTCTCCCCTATACATGAGGAAATTGCCTTCAACAATGCCGAACCAGAAATGCTACGCAACAGCTTCGTTTTCCTGAATTAACATACCAGCTAACAATAACTCTTCATTCAATGCAAAAGCCTAAGAACGTAAAATGACCCTGACATTCATACCAAGGTAAACCGGCAGATATTGGAAAACTATCGGGGAATCGTATTGATTGTTCAAGACAACATTATTACATTATTTATTTCGTATTATTATTATTATATTATTAAAACAGTTTAAACAGACCACTGCTATCATAGGGCTGACCATCTCCGGGATACTGTAAAATTCAAAATTATGATATACGTCACATTTCGTGGGAGAAAAACTGCTAAACGTTGAGAATCCTTATGACTTCAGTAGCAATGAAACAGGGCTGCGAATTTTCAGCCCAGGATCGTCAACTTGTTTCCTGCAACGGAGTAACATAAAAACTGTTTTATGCTAAAAAAAACTTTAAATTTTCTGGAAAGACTCTTATCTCTATTTCATGACAATTAGCGAAACCTTTGGACCCTGGAAGCTTGACATCTGGATCGATAACCGTGAATACTTATTGGACTCAGATGTACCAGCCTAGCATAGACAACTTATTAGGATAACTCCCCAGCTGACTGAAGAGAGCTTTAGTAATCTGGAATGGAATGGAATATAGAATTTAAGACAAAGGCCAAGCACTGGGACCTATGAGGTCATTCAGCGCTGGAAAGGAAACAGAGTAGGTAGGTTTGAAAGGTTTAACAGAAGTAAAACCTCGCAGTTGCACTGTGAGATAATTGTTAGGAGAGGGCGGATAGTAAGACGGAAGAAAGATAATGTGAATGGAGGTACAGTAAAAGCAATGAAAGGGGTTGCAGCTGGGGGCCAAAGGGACGCTGCAAGAACCTTTAGTAATGCCTACTTTGCACCCCGTGAGGTGCACTGACGGCACTAACCCCCCTACGGATTTCGGTACTCTGGATATTTGAATTTTAGTGACAGACTCACTCTTCATAACTGTAACGGTACTACAAAAATAGTACCAATAAAGAAACAAAGAATCACCAGGACTACCTAGGGAACCATATGGTCCTGTGCAGCAAGTGCTCAGTGAAAAAAAAAAAAAACTAAATTTTTCACAAAACTGATAAATAAAAGACAAAATGTAAACAGATCTTTAAATTCCCTAACAAAATCAACATGTACAACTCCTGTCCGGTAATATTCGAACTACATTGAGACGAAACTGTTCACCAAAAGTTTTGTATAATAATTACTAGTGCCTGGATTTGCGCTATGGAGCAATGCAACAACAAATATGAATAACATTATTTTACCATTCTAAAAGAATTCCTAATATGATTATCAGTGTTAGGAACAATCGTTTGTCGATTGTTCCCTTAGTGGATTGTTGCCTCCTTTGTTTTTGTTTGTTTTTAATTACTGGCGAGTTGACGTCTGATGGATGGCGTCAGGCTTCGCCAGTCAGGTTCGTAGCAGCAACGAGTCAGGTTGAGGGTAGCAGCAAGCCAGTTGGAGTAGCACCAGCAGGTATCCGTACCTGAGAGGCAGGTCCCGGCAGCAGACGCGTGGAGGACTTGTGCTTGAGGACTAGATGGTTGCCGTGTCGGCTCTGTCTTCGTTGTCCTGCAGTCTTCCAGTGTTACAGCTTCGTCTGCAGCTCTGTCATGGGCGCCTGGAGTTGGAGGACTTGTGCTTGAGGGCTAGATGGTTGCCGTGTCGGCTCTGTCTTTGTTGTCCTGCAGTCTTCCTATGTTGCAGCATCGTCTGTGGATTTATGCTACTTGTTTATTTATTGTTTCATTATTATTATGCTGCCCGTGTATTTATTATGCTGCTTGTGTATTGTTTCATTATTATTTTGCTGCCTGATTATTGCCCAAGTGTTGTTTGTTAATTTATTTTCAGTTTGTTTACTGGGCTTTATCTTACTGAATCATTTATTTGTGCTGTTTAGTTTCTGAACCTGACTCAACTGTACATTATGTAAATAACTTAACTTTGTAAATAAATTAATTTTAAGGAAACTTTTTCGTTTTGTTCTACTCCTCCCTCCTTTGTTTGTCACCTCTCGTCAGTCATTACAGCCCAATTGCTTGTTTATTTTAAAGAACCTGTCGATCTCGAAAAGCGAGATCATAATAATCAGGAAATATGTTTTCCTTAAATTCTCACATTCATCTCTCATATTACAGTTATATTTGCATTTACAGTACCTTCCATGAAGTATTTTTATTTTACAATACTGCCAGAGACTATGCTATACATTTTCTGAAACTATTCTCTATTCTTTCAACAGTACACTCATCAACCACCCTCGCACCAAATGAATCCATCAAATTACTTGATTTTATTTAATACTTTATCGTTCTTAGTCATTCCAGCGTAATACATAATCTGAGTAAAGGCACTTTCTTTTCATTACGTACAAACAAAAGCACAGCAATTATCAGAATTTTTTTCTTACTTTTCTCTTCGTACCAAATCGCTGCCTCAGAAATATTAATAATAATAATAATAATAATAATAATAATAATAATAATAATTTAAGTCTACGCAAGAATGATCTTTTTGTCACTTGCAATAATATACGCGTTATACATTTTATTCTACAAAAAAGGAGAACCAGCCGAACGAAAGATACCGATTGTCATAAAGATATAGAAAAAACATAAGTGTGATATAGATCGCTAGAATACTCTAGCAACGACAAAATCTATTAATCAATAAAATATACATCGATTCTTAAACCTAACGAGCAGGAAATAACTTCAGCTCAAGAGTAGAGTATATCATCACTTTATAATTTGGTTCCAAGTTGATATTTTCCCAAAAAAGAATAAATACCCTTCGCTCTTTGAAAAGTTTGGAAATATTCTGCAGCATATTTTGAAAAGTTGAACTGATTCACTTAGATTAATCACAATGTGGGGATGTAATCTACACGAGTTGCAGAACTTCTGAAGTCTTCACTGTCTACTTGAGCGAGAACTGCAGGACAGAATGGATCCAAGGGTCCGGAGAGCAAACCCGCTTGCTACTGTTGTGAGCACCTGGCGCGTTTAGCCTTTAGGATTGCTTTAAATCACCGACAACCCAAGTGGGGTCACAAATTTCAATTAAGAGCCAAAGTGGATGGTTTATCGGAAACTTTTTTTTTTTTTTTTTAGTAAGGTAAGGGTGAAATCACTATTTGTTCCAGCTACTATAATTACATACGGCTTCCAAAATTTTGAAGATTTTACGATTCTTACCAGAGAAAAATCTGTTTCTTTATGGCCGCCTTTATTTTGACACAAGAACGGATTTCTTCCGCACTAGTATAGAAACGTTCAGCAAATATTCTATTGTAATGCTTCTTGTTTTAACTAAAACATAAGTAGCTTAGCATTTACTAGAATAAAATACTGAATTTGGGCCAAAGGCCTAGCGCTGGGACCTATGAGGTCATTAAGCGCTGAAGCGAAAATGACAGCAGAAAGGTTACCAAGGTGTAACAGGAGGAAAACCTCGCATTTGCACTACGAATCAACTTTTAGGAGAGGGGTGGAATGTAAGATGGAAAAGGAGAATATGAACGAAGGTACAGTAAAAGGAATGAAAGGGGTTGCAGCTAGGGGGGCGAATGAACGCTGCAAAGAACCTCAAGTAATGCTTACAGTGCACAGCATGAGGTGCACTGACGGCACTAACCCCCAACACACATCGGGACTTACCACATATTGCTTCTTTAAGCGGCTATTACACGGGCGAATTTTCATGAGCAAAATGCAGTTCATCCATCATATTCCATCACAAAACTATTACACGGTCTCGAGCACACGCAGCCATTTCACAAAGCAAACTCTGCGTTGCCATGACAACGGTAGCACCATGTGATCAGCTGTTCAGTCCCCATATCGAGAAGCAGCAGCTGGAAAATTAAAACTACCCGGCTTAGAAAGTCATATTGTTGGCATCAAGACTCGTTAGGCAACCATGGAAATGTCTAACCTCTACACCAATGACCAGAATATGACCATGGCAATGGCTTTAGTAGTAATCGCCATGGCTAAAGAAGAAGAGAAAAGAAGTACAGGCGGAAGAAGACGGAGGAGGAGGAGGTTACGGACTCAACCCTGGTTACAGAGACGTGCGGAGGGCAGCCAGTTCAATAATCTTGTGCAAGAACTGGCTTTAGAGGATCAAGCTAGGTACAGAAATTGGATGCGACTGGAAAGAAAACAGTTTTTAGAGGTTTAAGAGCTTATTACTCCATCCATAATTAAACAAGACACGAACATGAGGACTGCAGTACCTCCACAAGACCGACTAGCAATTACCCTACGACATTTAGCTACACGTTAGTACCGTAACTATAATTTTGAGGGTGAGACGGCAGTTTTAACTGCAAAATTTGAGTACCTATAAAGCAAATTTTAAAAACTGCAAACTGCATGGCAGAGCTGAGCGCCGAAGGCGCGAGACTATCAGCTAGGGATAACGGGTCTGGAGTGAGCATTAGCTCCCCCAGTGGTGTCCAGATTTGCCATGAAGTATAATCAAGTTATTGCAGTCAATGTTAAATTTTTATTACAGTTCAAAGCTGTTAAGAAAATTAAGATATATGCTATAGAGGCCTAGGCTAGTGATGGTTGAGGTATGACTGGATATTATACTGTTGGGAAAATTTGCACTGACCTGAAGTGTTCAGCATATATATATATATATATATATATATATATATATATATATATATATATATATATATATATATATATATATTTTGTTAGGTCACTAAAGTATAATTTAAATAAAGTGAACTTAGATATCTCATAAACAGCTAATTTGCAGTGGAAAATACCATAGAAGAAAAGTGTCTTAGAATTGTCTGAAATATAATAAAAACAGTTTCCATGATGAAATTGAAATCTGCTATCAACTATAATAATACATTACACCTATACAAGTCAGTGGGTATTACTATAGGAGTGGGTACATCTCATAAACAGCTAATTTGCAGTGGAAATGCCACAGAAGAAAAGTGTCTTAGAGTTGTCTGAAATATAAGAAAAAAAAAAAAAAGTTCCTAGCTGTGGTGCAGATACTCAATATTGTCCAAATACGTATTCTATATGTACTTACTTATTTCAGGCTGGCCTAGCCTAGGTTTTAGGGTTTAATATAATGTCTCCAGATCAAAATTATTTTATTTGCTTGTTTTTATACATATTTGTTATTTGCATAACAGAGCTTTGATAATGTTCTAGCTCAGTTTAAGATCAAGGCTACACTAAGTTTGATTTAAAATAAAAACCAATGGTGTTGTTATCACTGAACACAGCTGAATGCGTTACTAATTTATTTTCCTTCTCTCCAATCAGGAGAATCCCAACAGTCCCTGAGCTACCAGTTTCGGGTCAGCTAGCCTCTCATCTTATCTATAATACCAAATGTATGCTCTGCCATCTATCAAGCCCTTCAACCGAACTTCATGAGCGTCCCTACCACACAAGAAGCATGGAGGAATGTGGCTGCAGAATTCTACAGACAGTGGAATTATCCATCATGTATTGGAGCACTTGATGGAAAAAGAATATTGGTTGCTAAGCCAAATAACAGTGGATCTGAGTATTTTGATTATAAGGGACATTGCAGTGTAATCTTACTTGCATTGGTAGATGCACATTATAAATTTTTGTATGTAGATGTTGGGACTAATGGGAGGGCCAGTGACGGGGTAGCTTGGGAAAAGTGCACCCTAATACAGGCTATAGAAAATAAACAACTGGGAATTCCCCCTCCTGTCTGTATTCCATATTCAGAGAGAGTAACACCCTATGCCATAGTAGCAGTAGATGCTTTTCCTTTGAAACCATGGTTGATGAAGCCATTTAAAGGAAATGATTTACCGATGGAGAAGCTCATTCACAACTATCGACTTTCTAGAGCCAGGAGAGTATCCGAAAATGCCTTCAGGATATTGGTTAGTCGCTTCCAGATATTTAGACAGCCAATAAGAACATCCCTGAACATGTTAGGCTAATTACATTAGCAGCCCTTGTGTTACACCAATTATTTGTTTAAAGAATCTAGACACAATGAAACAGCACCAGAGTTAATCGACAGAGAGGATGTAAATAATAGTAGAATAATTGCAGGGCAATGGCGTAATGGCACTGGTGTTGGCTGGGAAAACTTAAATGCTCTAGGCCGAAGGCCTACGCAGGAAGCTATAAATGTACGCAACACATTTTGTGAATACTTCAGTAAATGAAGGCAAGGTAGCATTTCAGGATGCTATGGCCTTCAGACACTGGCTCTTCTTTTTTTTTTTTTTGTGGTGGTGATACTTAATAATTAAGCGCTACAAATATATCTGACTAGGATAAATAAAATTTTACCATTGTGTACATCCAGGACTTTTGTATTTTTATAACCCTGAATGCAATAAAAAGTGCTCTGCATAAATTTTATAGGATAAATAAAATTTGTGCCAATGTTTTTTTTCTATTTAAAATTATAATGCCAAAATGTGAAAAAAATAAAATTATGGCCCTGGTACAGATTCTTTTCTTTTGTGTGTCATATCTATACCACCATGAAAGAAATCATACAGGAAAAAAAAAATGCCACCATACAGCAGTTTATGGCCAATGATTAACTGCCTTCCTCCTCTTTCAACTTTAGGAATGCAGCAAATTTAGGCATAAGTTTCGGATGTTTATGGCGAGGAAATTCAGAGATCACCGTACTACTTTTACAAAAACCCCTACTGCGTACGGGATGTCTTCTTTCTTTTGTGCTTGTGCTGTGGTTTTTTAAATAGATAATGCTGCCTCGGTTGCACTGGGTGCATGTTCTGGTGTCATATTCCTTTTACGTTTTGAAGTAGGAGTTCGACCACACGTTTCATTATTCCGTGATGATGATGATGATGATGATGATGATCGACTTGTTCCTGGCCCCGTGTGAAGATGAAATCAACTGTGACAAATTATTTCAAACTGAAAAAAGTCGGTTTACATTAATAAATATATACCAATCTATATTTCTTCTCAACTGGATATATATATATATATATATATATATATATATATATATATATATATATATATATATATACTCGTATTATGTATATATATGCATGTATATCTATATGTATATATGTATATGTGCATATGTTTGTATATATATATATGTATACATATGGCTATGTATATGTTTGTGTATATATATATAAATATATATATATATATATATATATATATATATATATATATATATATATATATATATATATATATATATACACATATTTAACCTAAATGCATTTTCTCCTTAAAATGGATTACTAAAGAAAATGTACTCATATTCCCCAGTAGCATTTCCATGATAATGCACGGCTAAAAAAACCAGTGTATGATTCTCTGAGCGCAAAATGTGCTATTAACGCAAATGCATATATATGGTTGTCCTTAGGCTTATCTATAAATGAACCATGCACTGAAGGAAAGTATATCTGCAGCTATTACCCAACCCATTCCACTGAGGTTTGGCTACTCTAAGAAAATAACGAGACAGGGTGTTCTTACAAATATGAATTACTCATACGTTTCCTTTCCATTTTCTTTCGATGTGTTTCAAATATATTACCTATTTGGCAACCTCCTTAAAACGATCTCTCTCTCTCTCATGAATATACCATTTAACAACTGCTCAGACACGATAAATTAGTTTCTTCTTCAGGCAACTGAACTACCGTTTTCTTCTCCATTATCCGACATCATTACTGAGCCTCTCTTTCTCAGGAAGCTGTTTTAATTTCTCACCTACTTACTACAAACTGAAGGAAACGCAATCCAGGCATTACCTACAAAGTTTTTACGTGTAAATTTTCTTTGTTTCCCTTTCTGTTCCTTCAAGACATCCATCCCTCCCAGACACTATTCCTTGTACCTCAACAAGAGGTCTCGCGCCTATTCTCCATCTCCTTCAACCTCGCTGAATGCCCGTGATTAATAGCGAACAGCCTCAGACATGGACACAGGTGTTGTGGTTAAATCTGGTGACTGTAACCATAGAGTTAATCAATAAGACAGGTCATTTCCGTTCGGAAAGCGTGAGAGAGGGGAAAGTGTAGACAAGAGACAGGGAAGACGGGGAATAGGATAGACTAAACATAACGTAATTTTCAAAAGTATACTCAAAAACGAATAAAATCAAGGAAAATATATACATAAAATGGGAAAAAGCACTTGAAAGCTTTTTTAAAAACGGGGAAACTTCAACAGTATTTACCTGAACAAACAGAGATCACGCAAGATCCAGACTTTTACAAAACTAAACGTAAACTCAATGAATCAGATAATCACTGAATACAAGATTTGCACATTTGAAAAAGCTAATGAAGATGAAGGCTTTCAGGTTCATCTTACACTTTGGTCGGTCAGCATTAACAATACTACCAGGGATTCTACATTTTTACAATATGAGCGGAAGACTTCTGGTGCTAGGAATGGTGACCACACATTACCTACCCAAAATATAGTCTAAGAGTTGCTGGTGCCCAGAGGCCAAGTCCTCTTCCATAGACCTGTCGCTACCAATTTATTCACACCAACTGCGTTCAGTTTATAACCACGCCTGTGAGCATATAAATTACATGATTTTGAGACGTTAGCTTTATAGAGGTTAAAAATGCTAAAATGTATATCTTAAATTTTAAGATATACATTTTAGCATTTTTTAAACTTCAAACTTTCAAAGTAGAGCACCGTTTTTAATAAATCCTATGTACTATCTGTATCTTCATAAATATAAATTTGAAACTAGCAATGATAAAGAACAACAAAATCGGTGAGAGTAGTAGTAGTATATCTTAGTTTAACCAGACCACTGAGCTGATTAACAGCTCTCCGAAGGATTAGATTTATTTTTACGTGGCTAAGAATCAATTGGTTACCTAGCAACGGGACCTACAGCTTATTGTGGAATCAAACCACATTATAGCGAGAAATGAATTTCTATCACCAGAAACAAATTCCTCTTGTTCTTCACTGGCCGGTCGGAGATTCGAACTCGCGACCAACAGAGTGGAAGCTGAGAACGGAACCCGCTCACCCAGCGAGGAACTAAAAGAGAGTGAAATGAGGTTTGTATAGACCAGATCGGAGCTGGCTAGACAAAACCCAAATGACTGTAAATCTATTATGTAAAATTTATGCGAAGCTGTTATATTTTCTCTCTCTCCCCAACTTTGGTGCGGCCCACAACAGTCGTCTACTAAATAGGTAAATAACTGATAGATCAACTAGGATACACTGGATTTTTAGGGAATGTGCCCATTTGTCCCTCATTGCCAAGTTAGAGAATCGAACCCAGTCATCCAGCTGTGAGCTACCACCAAGCTACACAACCGGATGAGAGAAATCCAACAGTACATTTGTTATAAGTTTTCTCATAAGTAAAGTTCCTCGTTCGTGGCCAGTCTTGTGTTTACCTGTTTAGACCCACTGTCAGAAGCTGGTCGAAGTTTCTAAAAATGTTTTTTTCTTACTGTCCTCTCTCTCTTTCTCTCCACTCATTTCCCGGGAATTAAAACAACACTGTGTGGCTGTATTATAAAAAAAAAACCCAACACTTTGTTTTTCAAAGAATTTCATAACGTAATGTCAATAGTAAGATTACAGAAATTTACAGTATTCCATGCATACTCCTTGTTTTGGAAGCGCACTTCGTATGGTATAAACATGACGATTTACACCTATACCATATACCACTTACAAGAAAACAAACTGAAGCACACGACTTCTTTATACTAATAATTATTTTAGTAATAAGCTACAATCTACATAACTTCTTTTTCATTGTAAAGCAATCATATACTTTTGGTATGAAAACTGTATAAACTGCGTATAGGTCTCTTGGATGATTACCACTGTAGAGAGGAACTTGGAAGACAGGAACGTTCGGAACTCTGTGCACGGGTCTTGTCTCAAAGAAGGGGAGGTTGCTAAAATTATTTAAATTCTAAATTAAAGTGGAAGGGAAGTTCATTCTATCCCTTACCTTCGTTGATTAAATTTATAATTTTTCCTCAGAAAGTGTGTTAACCCGTAAACAGACAACGAAAAAGGGGGAGGGCGCGAGTGTATGTACTCGTATGTTTGTTACTCTGCGAGAGACGTGAGGTCTACAGAGTATACAGTGATCAGTTACATCATGCTACGGGATACACTTCGAGACCATATTAACCATAGCTGCTGAAAATGATGCTATTCGTTTAATAGCTCCTGTTTTAGTTTGAGTTTATGCTTGTTATAAAATAAACAAGTTAAAAATGCGCCGAAGTCTCTTCGGCGCAATCGAGTTTTCTGTACAGCATATAATCAAGGCCACCGAAAATAGATCTATCTTTCGGTGATTTCGGTATAATGCAGTATGATCCGCGGCCCATTAAACTTTTACCACGGACCGGTGGTGGCCTATCCTATATCGTTGCCAGAAGCAGATTATGGCTAACTTTAACCTTAAATCAAATAAAAACTACTGAGACTAGAGGGCTCCAATTTGGTATGCTTCATGACTGGAGGGTGGATGATCAACATACCAATTTGCGGACGGACAGCCAAATAGCCATCTCAAGTCTTCTTTTACAGAAAACTAAAAGCATTGCAATGCGTAGGTTTAATCTGAAAATGATGCTGGCCTTGACTTCGACTATTTTATGACATACATGATCATTTCAAACAACTTCTCTAAAGAAAAAGTTTTACACTTGCAATCGCTAACATCCACATCCAGAAGAAAAGATCTGATTACAAACTGTGAACCCAAAAATGGATAAATGAAAAGCGACATAGCTATTCTTTACTAACAAATATTTATTTATAATATTCTATACCTGAATATGAAAAATTATTTTTCTACTGTCCAGAGCTTCATCTGCCATGAATAGACTTGAATCGAATGAAGAGTTTATCTTCTCTGCAGAAAGCAATGTTCATTCCATAACACACAAATCTTTTTTCACTCCATTTAATCTAGCCTCTGTAAGAGCACAGTCAAGATGTAGGTAAAAATGATTAGTTTATGGAGGTTGTGAGGAAGGTATCTAGCGAGTTGCTACTACATGTCAAGTAAGACTGGGCAAAAGAAATGAATGGCAGACGGCAATTAGGATCTAACTGGAAAAAAGTAAAAATACAAAAAACTAACGAATTAAAGAAGCGAGATGGGTGGTGCTGGAGGCGACGACAAAGTTTTATTCCTTAAAGAGCTAACTTCAGAAGGCTACATTTGGGTTCAGGAGATTAACTGTGATTGGAGGCAGTTCTTAATATAAAAGCTACAACAATAATTCAAATACACATGATGGGCAGAACCAAAGAACTCCAAATGGTTCTAAAAACGAGTTGACATGGCGAGACAAGTCATGAGGATATACCAGTAAAGGATAGAATAATATTTATACAAAATATAAGGAACAAGATGAGAGATTATTTTAATATATTATTAAAAAGACCCATTCACCAGCTGAAGAGATCTGGCCAGTTAAAAGAAAATTTTATACTGAAAAGGAAGCAATGACATTTGATAAGGTTTATCTCGCAACCAAACACATTGTACAAACCCGGAAAAAATGCCGGTTGCCCTAATGAAATAATTTTATTACATTTGGAGTTCAACTATACTGTACGCGCTGGGACTGGAAAAATGGGCTAACCGAATTGTCGTGTCCAAAAAAAACCTAAAAAATGCGCCAAAGTTTCTTCGGCGTAATCGAGTTTTCTGTACAGCGTACAATGCTGAATGAAACTCTCACCCAGGGCCTATGAAACTTTCAGCCATGAGCCTGTGGTGGCCTGCATTGTTGGCACCTATAACGGTGCCAGACGCATGATCACGGCTGAGTTTAATCTTAAATAAAAAAAACCTACTGAGGCTAGAGGACTGCAATTTGATATGTTTGATGACTGGAGGGTGGATGATCAACATACCAGTTTGCAAGCCTCTAGCTTCAGTAGTTTTAAGATCTGAGGGCGGACAGAAAAAGTTCAAGGGCGGACAGACAAACAACCATCTCAATATATATATATATATATATATATATATATATATATATATATATATATATATATATATATATATATATATATATATATATATATATATATTTTACAGAAAACTAAAAATGATGAACTGACAACAACTTAAAGTTTGCTACCAACTCTTTTGAAGATATAATTTAAAATATTTCAAAGAAAGAACTAGCAGTTGATATTTTGCTAAGGAATGAACAAACTAGTTGCAATAAAACGGAGAGTATAATAATCAAATATTCATAATGAAGTATTAATGCAACAAGAAATCATATGAAAATACTAGTGTCTGTTTTGTAGATTTTGAAAAGAAAGTGAGGGTGCTTCAAATAAAGCATCATGAGAAAATTATTTTTAGAATTTTTGTGGGATATTTCGAATTCGTATAAAGGCAATCTTTGAGTTGTGGATGAATGAAAATCATGTGATCCACTTCAAGGCGTGAAGACAAAAGGCATAACTGAAGTGGAGCCCACAAATTAATGTGCGACACTCATGATAAGAGTAAGACGGTACATTTTCACAATGGAAGGAATACTGGTACAGGAATTAAAGGGGTGGACTGCTGAAGAAAGGTATGGGAGAGTCAACTTAAGGCAGATGGGGCTGAAAACAATGAGGACGGAAGTAGGAGGAAAATGGTGGGATAATCTGAGAAACAAAACTGGTACCGGGCAGATGACTGTAGAGACGATGAATTTATCTAGGCCCCATGCATCCCATTCCTTTGGAATGCATAATGGTTATGCTCAATGAAGAAAAATTTGACTTAAATGTTTATTTCTTCAATAAACGTACAATAAAGTACCGCTGCAGAGAGAGAGAGAGAGAGAGAGAGAGAGAGAGAGAGAGAGAGAGAGAGAGAGAGAGAGAGAGAGAGATCCTTATTCGTAATTTAATATCACACATGTGTAAATAAACGATACACAAGCACCAACCGGCTACTAAATAATTAGCCAAAACAACTGCATTTTCAAAAATAATACAATTGCTTATTGTGCGGCTACAAACAGAGCATTCGTGTTCAGCCTGCATTAAAACAATAAACCTGTTCACTGTCCTGCAGATGACATTAAGATAAATTATAATTACTACTGAAACATTCCCTTCAACTGGCAATCTTTTTCTCTCTAACCTGTCAATACCTCTGAAACGGAATTCCCAACCCCACAACACTAAAAAAAAATATATATAAATTCTTTTTATCAACACGTAATTTCCTTTAAACAATAACGTCTCGCTTTTTCAAGTAATTGGGTTTTCCTACTGTTCATGGTTAAATATAAAATTGCATTTCCTGCACCAGAGACGCCTGTATTAAACAAATATAAGGTGCACTTACAAAAAGAGCTTAGCAGATAACCATGCCGCACCATTTCATTACTATAGCCTGAG
Source organism: Macrobrachium rosenbergii (assembly GCF_040412425.1). Classification (NCBI taxonomy): domain Eukaryota; kingdom Metazoa; phylum Arthropoda; class Malacostraca; order Decapoda; family Palaemonidae; genus Macrobrachium; species Macrobrachium rosenbergii. The sequence continues at coordinate 32,394,278 of NC_089790.1, forward strand.
ATCCTGATACCTTACTTCAGATGTTCGAAGGAAACGCAGCAGCAGTTACTACTGCTCTTGCTCAAGGGTCATACTGTAAAGTAAAGTAAGTATAGCTTAGTTTTACCAGACCACTAAGCTGATTAACAGCTCTCCTAGGGCTGGCCCGAAGGATTACACTTATTTTACGTGGCTAAGAACCAATTGGTTACTTAGCAACGGGACCTACAGCTTATTGTGGAATCCGAACCACATTATAGCGAGAAATGAATTTCTATCACCAGAAATAAATTCCTCTAACTCTTCATCAGCCGGCGGCGGGAATCGAACTCGGTCCATCGAATGACGGTCTGAAGCTCAACCAACTCGGCCAACAAAGGGCTAGGTCATACTGTAATACTATTCAAGACTTCACTGGTGAGCACCAAACAGAGTAACAACGTTTAGGGCCGTTTCACACCGGATGTGATGCTAAGTGCGCCACGATAACGTAGACACGCTGCGGCACGTGGCTTTTAATTGCTGGCATTGTTTTAAACGAGGCCGTTCACACCGGGTGCGAAGCTATGCCACCGATGTCTGCGATGTAGCTTTCATAGCTTCCAAGATTGCCGGGCGGGCGATTTATGTGGATGTAGATCGCCCAGCGCATGTGCACTTGGGTCTTGCACCAGATGTTCCCTCCTCATGGCTTAAATGTAAATATATTGTAAGTGTTATTTTAACTTAGGGGTATAAAGTATACCTCATCAAATTTACTCGAAGTAAAATTTTATTTCCAGTAGTGCATGGTCAAGTTTTATTATTATTATTACTATTATTATTATTATTAAACAGGAGCACTTTCAAGTGGGAGAAGCAAATGTCCAAAGAATATAAATGATTTCATAGATTAAATATGTATTTTAACTTTAAATATAGCAGTAAAGATGAACATATTAACAATGAATGAATTGTTCGCAGGCGTTCATAGCTTTCGGTGTGAACACACGCATAGCGATTATAGCTAGCATGGCTCTGTAGCCATGGGAACGGCTGACTTCTGGGTGTCCCTTTTTGAGACACCGAGCCCGCCCATCGACACACGCAGGGGACCAACTTTGGCCAATAGGACTACAATAATGGAACCCATTACAAACGAAGAGACCGAGTGGATGAAGCATCGTACAAAGCTAAATTCGGCCCCAGGCCCAGGTGGTATTCGCCCTGCTGATCTTAGGAGCGCTGAAACCCCACTCGTTACCTGTTTCTATAACTTCACTCTGGCGAACTGAACTGCAACAGCCGACTGGGCGAGCGGCCGTACAAGTCTTATACCAAAAGTCGACACTCCCCGTGGGCCCGGGGACTATAGGCCAATCACAGTCACCTCCATAGTAACTAGAGGCCTACACAAGATTTTAGCTCAGCACGTGGCGGAACGTTTTCCCTCTTCCATGTGTCAGAAAGGGTTCAAGGCGGAGGAGGGAATCAGCGCAAATTTATTGTTATTGAAAGAATGCAAAGGCTAAGTCGAACACTCTGTACTTAGCATACATTGATTTCAAGAAAGCCTTCGATTCAGTTGGCCATCCACAACTGATTGAAGCCTTGGACAACGTAGGATTCGACAGCGACTCCCTCCAGTATATTTCTAGCTTCTACTCCAAGATATCGACTGAAATCCTCGACCTCAGGGCGAATGTTCGGAGGGGAGTGATGCAGGGCGACCCACTTCCCACACTGCTCTTCAACACTGTCCTGGACCAAGCACTTGGGAGGCTCCCCCAGGGTGTAGGGGTGCACCTTCGTGGGGAGTTGATCAAATACCTCGCCTTCACCGACGACATCGTTCTAGCAGCTGCAACAAGAGTGGGACTTCAGGCTGTGATTGATGCACTCATAAAGGGTGCTGAAGAAGTAGGTCTAACAACAGGAATTAGTAAATGTGCAACGATGGGTATCGTCGGCGATAGAGCAAGAAAGACGTGGTATATCAACGACCGAAGTCTTAAATATAATAACCAAACTATTCAGTGCTGAAGCCCGACTACCTCTACAAATACCTAGGGATTGAAGTCGGGGCCTAACTGAACACCAACGGGAAGAAGGCCGTCAGAGAAATTAGGAACGAGCTAGGTCATCTACAGAAGGCGCCCTTCAAGCCACAGCAGAAGTTCTGAGCCATTAAGAATGTGGCGATACCCTGACTGCGGCATCTTGTCCTGCATGGCGAACTTCATAAGTACCATCTTAAACAGCTGGACTTGGAGGTCACGAAATTTGTAAGGAAGGCACTGCATTTACCGGGAGATACATCGTTACCATCTTTCTACACAGATGTCAAAGACGGAGGTTCGGGGTTATATAATTTCACCAGCTCGTAGCAGGAATAGCAGGTGAACATCTAAGTAGATCAGCGTCTGTGGATGAACCTGCTAACTGGAGTAACCAATTGTATATAACAGTCGACGGACGGGGACTGTAAGAAGCCTCGCACGGCCCGAAACCAAAATGGCTTGATTCAGGGACTAGACTGATGCGGGGCGGATCGTACATCAACACAGTGAAGATGAGGCTTGGCATCCTTACCACTCCGGCGCGTTCAGCGAGGAGACGTGAGACAAGCGCCCAATGCGATCTGGGATGCCCGTTCCCTGGCACTCTCCACCATATTCTTCAAGTGTGCCCAGCTGTTCAACCTTGGAGGATAAAGCGCCATGACAGCATAAAAGAGATGGTAAGGAACAAGGTGGAGGACCACAGCTTTAATACCATCAGTGAACCCAGGATTCAAACTCCCGAGGGTCTATGTAAGCCGGATCTCCTGGTATGGAATGAGGAAGGGTTGGCGGTTTTGGATATCCAGGTGACTGCCGACTCCAGCGTCAACTCCATCGATGTCTTCCACCAGGAGAAGATAAATAAGTATAATAAGCCAGCCATCAGAAACTATGCAGCAACCCAGACCGGTAAAGACCCGACGATCGAAGCATTCACGTTGAACTGGAGAGGGATCATGTCACGCGTAACCTCCCAGCTGTGCCGAAGGCTGGGTTTCAGCGCAGACGACGTGCAACTTATCAGTGTGAGAATACTGAACACTGGCTTCTCGATCTACAGTAACTATATGTGCATGTAGGGGGGCGACGACGTGACCTAGGGCGTCTGGTGAGGGAGGACCAGCGACGTTCCCGACTGGCTGTAACCAACCGTTTCTACAAGCCACGTCGGTGGAGATACTCGTACTGCAACACCGTGCGGAAACAACTGGATTGTAGTGTCAACTTGCTGCATCGGTAGCCCAAAGGGCGAAAGAGGCTGTAACAGGAGTTGAAGCGTAGGTTAACAACTAGAATGGGTTAAGGCATGGACCCCTGGCAGTCAAAAAATAAATAAATAAATAAAGAAGTGCGCTTTGCATCGCATCCGGTGTGAAACAGCTTTTAGCCACTCTCCTCCCCCGACTCATCCCTATACTCCAATTCGTCAGCTGGCAGCCCATCGCCATGGCACAATCACCAGCTGAATAACCCCCTAATTGTTTGCGGTATAGAGGCTGTTACTTCGCAGTGCAGTGATTACAGAGTAAGTAATGCCCTGATCCCTAAGAATCTATAAATACTATCTACAAGGTATTTAGGATGAAATGATACTTGAACCTTGTTTTGGGATATCATTGGAAATGACGTAATTTCAAGTCAGTTCCTTAATTTTTACAGATTAGGTTTGTTTCTTTGCCCTGGGGTTATTACTATTGTTTCTTACTTTTAACAAAAGGCTATTCAAGCCTTCAGGAAGTTGTAGGCTTTCGATAAGACGAACTTAGGCTGGTCGATTCTACCATAATTATACTGCAATCAGAATCCTTGACGGAAATTAATTCAATGTGTTCTTTATTGGATACTCCACGTAATTTTATTGTAAATTCGATTTAATAGCGGTGACTTCTCACCACGATTTTCAGTGGCTATCATTTATTTTGGATCATTTGATTCTTCGTTGCAGTTTACGCTAAATTTAACTCTATTTTCGGAAACGTCCCCTGATAATTTTATGTTAAGGTCATTTTTACCCTAAAAAATTCGTTGCACATACTGTATCCAACTTCTGCTACGTTTTCAAAACCCGTAAATTAATAAATGCACAAATTACCTGTAATAAAAAATCTGTATCCTTGTCAAGTCTGTCACTGGGAGTCAGAATTATGGAGTAAAATTCAACGAATTATTATTAGTACATAAGAACATTTCCAGCAAATTATCCAGGTTACATTGGGCTCCAAGACCGGCCGAATTCAGATAATGCTGTATGATATCTAGCACCCCTCTCTTGTACCATGTGATGCTTGAGTTCGAGTGTCTTCCACGAGGAAAACAGCAATAAATAAGGAGAGTTGTTGCCAAACCCAGATGTAACTACGGTGAAAACCCATAATAATTTGTCTGAGAAAAGCACTTAACCGTTTCCGCTGCTACTCTCTCAAGACTGAAAAAATCCATATACCCCCCTCCCTCCCTCTCTCTCTCTCTCTCTCTCTCTCTCTCTCTCTCCTCTCACTGCTGGTTGGCTGCAGTTGCAGAATCTCTTTCCTAATACAGAGCTAAGCCGAACCGCATCAACCTACCTCTCCAGAAAGGCAAACGCTAATGGCCTCTTGTAATCCTTACTTTGACAATAGGAGTCATCTTTTCCTTCCAATTACACAAACGTTTTCTGTTCCTGTTCTAAAATTCAAAGTTCGCCGCTAATATCTGTTGTTAATAAAAAAAAAATAGTTGCAATATAAATTCTACGATTATTTCAGCTTTTTAGTTCACTTCTTCGCCGAATATTTCATTTTTGTAATATCAAGGTTTTGAAATTAATAGATTTTAGTATCCCTTTTATATTAATAATACGAGATTTCAGCATTTCCTTGAAATTCTACAGAGAAAAACATGATTTTTCAAGTGTGTTCCCCAAAATCTGACCTGAGTGAAGAGGAGGGATTGGATGCTGACAAAACATTAACCTAATATAAAGAATATATGCCGATAAAGTAATAATAAAATTTACACTGGTTGCAAGCGAAATTGCTCTGGAGAAAAGTGAGTTGTCAGGCACTTGCAAGATATTCAAGTATTAATACGAAGTCTAGTACTAAGGGCAATGCTGTTAATTTTGTGGTAGCAGTTTAGAGGATGGGGCGACTTTGACACTGACATGGTAGCTAGTGCTGAAAAAATACAGCTTTGGGGAACTGGAACCAAAATTAATTATAAATTATCTATTCATGAGGTTTTATAACAAGCAGTATGACGCGATTAATGAAATCGCCGATGTAAAGATGAACTACGCTTGTTATAAAAGCAGCCCACCTAATACTAACATGTGATCCTGAAATTCGTAAGGCTTTCATGAAATTAACAAAAGAATGTCAAGACAGAGTGCATCCAACTTGCACAACAGATATCAGGTGCTGCGCTGCTTCTGCTTCAGCGAATTGATAATCCGAAAAGGTATCAAAGTCCAGACATGATGGCAGTCTTGTAAATGGAACACAATAGAATTAGGCCATAGGCCAAGAGCTGGGACCTATGAGGTCATTCAGCGCTGAAACAGGAGTTAACAGTAAAAAGGTTTGAAACATGTAACAGGAGGAAAACCTCGCAAATACACTATGAATCAACTGTTAGGAGAGAGTGGAAATTAAGATGGAAGAAATAAAATATGAACGGAGGTACACTAAAAGGAATGAAAGGGGATGCAGCTAGGGGTTGAAGGGACCCTGTCAATAACCTTAAGTAATGCCTACAGTCACTCACAGCACTAGCCCTCTACGGGGGGCTGCTGTAAATGAGCTAGTATTCATGAAACGAAAGAAATGTCCTTCAACTTTAGAAATGTTAATCATCTGTACGAGATAAAAGACACACATTAATGATCACACTAAACCCGAGGAGTTTTAAAGCTTTGAATGTGGATATCAGAAGCTGCAATTAATGATAAAAGAAAAGTTGCCTAAGTCTCGAAATGCAGCTTTATGAATATTAAATCAGCTGTTGATAAAGCATTGCGATTAAAATCTATAAATAAGGTTTACTGTACCGGTATTACTCGTATAACTGAAATGATGCATCTCATGCATAACACTTTTCACACCAGAGAGAGACTAAAGCTGGGCGAGGAATTTAACTTCTCGTTCCCAATAGCTACTCCCCATCTTTCATTTGTCAAGAAAATTCCATTAGAAACTTTTGAATATGGCGCTGAATTTTCATATACTAAATTCGCCGAACGCCTTTAATTACTGCTTATAAACCGCCAAAGAAAAGTATCGCTATTTCCATTCGAGAAATTGCTAAAATCCTGGAAATGTTTGACATGGTAGCGATAAGTCCGTACTTGAGGAACTTAAGCCTTCTGATGGATGGCCCAGACTATTAATGCAATCATATGCAACGAGCTACAGCAAACACATCAATTTCTAACAATAGTTTTGTCCAAATTCATCAGCTGGGGATATCTTAAACCTAGTTCTAAGTGATTAGTAAGTACCAGTGCGTCTGATACCAGTCTGGGAAGAGATGTACAATTTTTCCCAGTGCTTAAGATTACAACATAAGATAACATGTGCACGTAGAAATACCTAACAGTTGAGTAAGAACACATAAGAATACATCGTACTGAATTCTGATGGTTTAACTAGTGGCTAGAAAGGAAGTACTCTTTGAATGTTTAGTTAACTTGAATCAACAGATAGCTTTCTCCGATTATTTAGAAACAAAACTGAAAAACTTGTGTATTATTGGGGAAACACCAAATCAGGCTAGCGCTAAATCTGACAAGTCAAACTGTCAAGAGCTAATAGCATAAACAATGTTATTGGAATTAAGAAAAAACAACAAACTTCATAACTGATCTAATGCTAATATCCGAATTTGTCTGGAAAATTCCTTGTGCCTAATTGATATATCGAAAGTTATAAATATCAATATTTCTTATGTCTGAGAAAGTACCTATTATTTAACCAAATTTAAAAGGTGCAACTGATTATGAAAACTCAAGTTTATACAGACTTCACTCAAAATTATCATTCATGTCCAAATTGTTAAATGTTTGATTCTTGAACACCTCTAGAGTTATTCACCTGGGAAGGTTAAACTTTTGTCAGGTAATCAGTCAGCCTACAAGCAATTACATTCTACAGAAACATTCTCAACTCAATTGTAAGTTATCTATTGAAAATGTTGCACAAGGCAAATTTGGAGGTCCTAGTTTCGAGTAATCTTACTGTGGCTTCTAATACAGTTATTCAAGCCCTACTATATGATTTACGATCCACTAGGACTGTTCTGAGGATACTTGCATGACACAAATTACTGGCGATTCTATTCACCTAATGAAACATATGATGAAAATAAAATTGGGGTAAGTCCAATTTACAATGCATTCACATTAAAGGTTCATTACAATAGACTCACATTACAGGTTCATCAAATACACTTACATGATGTTAAATCTACTTGAGGGTGACGCTCAATTTTACTCCTCCATTTACAACATTCAGGGTACAAATGAAAATTTGAATACTATACTGACAGAAGGATGGCATGTGGACAGAAGGACGACATGTGGGTGTCTGAAACTGAGTGACAAGTTGATCAAATTTGTTTAAGGGGAAAAAAAGTTGGAGCACTGGTGACATTCAAGATACTACAGTCGACGCGGGAAAAGTTCGGGCATTTTTCCTCTGCGCGACTGTAAACAGCTATGTTTGCAGCGCGGTCGTAAACAGCCATTTTCGCGGCAAAGGAAAGACTGGTAACTGAATTTCGGGTCACCTGATATAGGCGCATGCTCTTTTCCCATCTCAAAGTAAAAAAAAAAATTTACAAATGAAAAGGTTCCCTTTGTTGGACACTATAAGGATGATTTGGGACGTTTTACCTTTTTCCTTCCTCTCTATGACGAACGAAAAAGGAACCATTGGCCCATTTCCCCGCTGCTCACTCAATTGTGTGGGAACTGGGAAGAAGGAAGGTCCGCCAGGGTTCCCAGTTTGGTGGTTTTCCCACTAGATTTGGCTGGTTTTTTCTTGGTTTAGCGGGAAATTTTGCATTTGGTGGGTTTGGTGGGAAATTTGGCTGGTTTGTGAACATGTGCTCCAAAGAATACTATTATCAGTAAAAAGCAAAAAATAAACCTGCTAACAACTATGCTAATGCAGTTTTATTCTACAAGTATACTAAAACACCAGGGGCCATATTTATCATAGGTCTTATGAAATCTCATAAATATTCCCTTATAAGTCACTCAATCACTCATAGTTAAGAGGAATTTCTAAGAGTGTTTTATCAACGCTCTGAGAGAATCTCATAGCTATGAAAAAGAGTATGTTTATAAGAAACTTTTAAGGAAGATCCTGCCTAACAATAGCGGAAAATATGTTGCTACAGTCCATGAATATACGATTTAAGCCATTATTTTAATAAAAAAATTATACCAAAAAATCCAATATATTTATTACTTATGATATTAACCTTGTGATCTATATATTATTGTTGAAATCAAAATTATTTATTTTCCGGGTGTTTTGTTTTCTTTTAATTTTTGCGGACTGTCGGACTCTTCAAACAACACAAACCAAGCCTATCGTCACCATCCATCCTTAGAAATGGATTCAATACCGACTGCTATCGATTCTGCAGTGCCAGTCGGTATTCCAAAACCCCGGAGGCAGAGGAAGGCAAGACGCTTGTCTTCGTCTACTGCAGTTGATAGTTGAAAACGGGTATATAATAGAAGGGAAAAAATTCAGCTCGGAAGTGACAGTGAAGATGAGATAAGACACAAGGGAAGATGTCACAAAAACTGAATGCTTCATTTCCGAGTCTGCCCCCCCCGGACCAAGTGTGATGTAGTAAAGAAATGGTGGGCACTCAAAGCACAGGGAAGGGAAGAGCTGTGCAACCACAGAAAATCTGTGGCAGCAACAGGTAAGAAGCCCTTCTGTTATTCATTATCAGCCATACAACTAATAACTGAAATTCCTAGGCTAGTTAAGTTATGTGAGACTAGGCATGATAGAAAAATTGATGTTGGTCTAGACATTGCTTTCACAGCAAGGTTAGGTTAGATAAAATTGGATGGCCATGACTCTACATTACAGCTGTGCTGTTCAAAGTAAACCTTGACCAATGGTTTTACATCATAAATGTAACAATACAAGACCTAACCAAACTTACATACCTTGGTAATTCTCGAGGTAATTTTCTATTTTAGAATTGCATAATAAGGAAGCTTTTAACAAAGAAAAGTTGTTTATCTTGGCCCAAAATGTAAGAATGTCAAGGTTGAACTCATAAATAAAAGGGGGAGGCTGGGAGGGCGTAGCCCCCAGCTAGTAAAACCAATTTAGTGACAGGTTAGGTAGGTGTTTAAGGTTAGGCTAGTGTCCATAATAACCTAAAACACTTCTCTAACTTGTCAGTGAATTGGTTATTTCCTAGCTGAGGGGCTGTGCCTCGCCCCCGAGGCCCCTCTTTTTTTTTATTTTTTTATTTAAGCCTTCCCTCTTGAGATTCTTACATGTTAGGCCAAGATAAGCAACTTTTCTTCCTTAAAAGCTTTCATATTATGCGACTTTAAACTAGAAAATTACCATTATTGAGAATAACTCCACACCTTTATTTTTTCCCCCTTAAAAATATACCCAAAAATCCTTTGGTAAATCTGTAGAATAGGTCTGTGCGAGCTTTTAAAAAAGTAGACACCTAGAATTAAGGGGATGGTGTATAGAATGCATAGATACTAATAACAAAAATAACGATGTTTAAAGTTGAGGTTAGGTAAGCGTTATTGGTTAGGCTAGTGCACAAAATTTACTTATTATTGTAGGTAATAGCTTCGTGGTTGACATTGGAAAAAATAGAAACTTACGTCGATAGCAAATGTCCTGTAGATTCCACTGATGCATGAAATAGTTTTTTTTTTTTTTTTTTATCATGATTCACATCAATTTTTGGCCGTCATCTTTCAAATCTTACATATTTAACATTATTATAAGTACTATTTTTGTAGTTTTCCTCTTCACCCACCCAAAACCCCCGGTTCCCACCTGTGGTCCCTCAACCTTGTTAGGTGCCTGTAAAGGTTTTCCCCATCATTTTATTGATACTGGAGCACAATATGAAGTGTTTTGTAGTGAATTTTGAGGTTTTAACTGGCAAAAACAATTCAGAGCTCTTGGCTACAATTACAAATTTAGTGGTTTTGTGCACTAGCCTATCACACATTACCAGGTAGTGTGCAATATGAATGATCTATTATGAGCAGTAAAATTAAGAACTTTAGACTCAGACCTAAACTCAAATTATATTGTTTCAGCATTTAGCATTAATATTATTACTGTATTATTTTTATGAAATTTTTGTTGCTAACACTACTGTTATTACAGGTGGTGGTCCCCCCCACCCCACAAGCCCCTATCAGAGGTTGCAGTGGCCGTCGAATCAATTTTAGGAGTGCAAAATGTAGCCATTTCTGGACTGGGAGGTCACCTGGATTCTTCAGCTTTTTGGTTTTGGGTAATAATAAACAAGTTTTTGGAAAAATACAGTTTCTTTTCAGTCAATTTTGGTGCGAGTTGAATTATTTTGATGTTCATTTTTGTGGAAAATGCTTGGATATTAGAGGAAAATGGTGTCATTTGACTTTCAGACAATACAGTTACCAGTATTTGTTTTTTATCATGCAAACAAAGGAAAAGGAAAAAAAACAATATCAGATGCTGTCTTATATTTCAGGGATGAGTCAGAGGAACAAGTGGAAGAGGCATGTGAGGTGATGTCTGATGCAGTCGATGTCACCTTTGAAGGTGATATCTCGACGGTATTAATACCCACTTCAACACCGTCAACACTTTCAAGACATCCACAGTCTTCAGTCCCAGCATCATCATCATCATTAAAGCGTCCTCTGTTTCCTTTGCTTGAAGACACTTTTCGGGCAAAGAAACAAAAAGCAGAATTGGCTTTCTGGGAAGCCAAAATAGCTGCAGCTGAAGCTGAAAGAGCTGCAGCTGATGCAAAAAGAAAAGCATTTGAACTGGAGGCCTTCTAATAAGTCAATTACAGGCATCTTTACCCAAATAATTAATGCCTATTGTCTTTCCCACTCTTTCTCCTTTACCCACCCCTCCCCAATCATCCATCACCACCCCCTATTCTTTCATCCTTCTTTTCCCCTTCCTCCACCGAGATTGCAGACTGAAATAATGACTTCCGCAATTGCGGAGGTGCCCAGCGCAGGTATATTTTGCCCTATCTAGGAACCGTTTACTTGTTTAATTGTAAAATTAAGAATAAGAAAAAATAAAACCATATATTTGTTATTTCCTTTCATTTTCATTTTGACATATCCAGTGCTTGAATATTATCACTGGCTATGAATATGCTTTAAAGAAAATTTACTTTAATGAAAGAGATTAAATATTGTATTGTGCATGAAGAGTACAGCACTTGGTTCACTAAAGCTGTAATTTCTGGTTGGGAACTTCACAAATCTTTGGATCATCCGTGGAGCTGTAGAGCATCAACAGTCTGTGTAATTATTCTGCTAATTGTGGGCTGAGAGAGGCCAAAGTCATCACCATTGCAGAGTTGCATTTTGCCTGTTGAAAAATACCTCAAAGTAAGCGCCGGTTTCATCTCTAGTGTTACGGCATGACTCCTCTGTACGGTTGGCAATCGCCTCTCTGATCAAGTCAGTCACATACAGTACATGAGGCCATTTTGATCAACTCTATATCTTTTTCTAAAGTCACTGTCATCATACACATTGAATATATCCAGTATTGGACGAAAATTCCTCGGGCGGCGAATGCGGTGTTCTTGTTCGTCTGCCATGTTTACAGTCTGTGACTACCGCTATGAGAAACTCCTAAGTAGTTAGACCTCTCCACCACTCGTAAATCTCGGCCCGAGATATGAGTACTCATAGCGCGTAAGAGGCTTCGTAAAATTCTCTTAAGAATTTTCACAACTTTAAAAGTGTTTTAATGATTTAAGAGTACTCTTAAGGATTTGCGAGCTTTGATAAATACGGGCCCTGTTTTATTATTATCAAATTTAGTTTCGTATACTCTTTCAGTCTACTTGACTTACCATTTCTGTAAATTTGTGTTTCCAGCCAACAGTAACTGTCCACTGTCCAGCTCAGTATCACTCACTGTGAGTCTGTCAGACAGATAGTCGATTTCTTGACCCTCCCATTATCTCCAGTGGAGGTATGTAGCGATCAGTTCTTGACAAGAACTTGTAAATGAAGTGTAGGGTTGTTTTGTATTGTGAGCAAGGATGTGTGGCAGTGCTGCTTCTTGTGTTACTTACGAATTTTGAATGCCTGGGGTAAATTATCAGGAGCTGGTGGTAGGCCTACAGTTATCCTACTTCAAATAATTATTTTGCTATGGTTAATTTTCACTTACAATTACGTTCACCTTACTTATAATCATGTGATTTTATGATCAGTAGGTGAAGTTTGTTAATATTTGTTTTATTTTACTACTGTGATGGTAACCAGTTGGTTATAGATCGTGCAGCCTATGACCATGTTATATTATTTATTAGCATCCATGTGTGTTTATGAGCATATGGTAAAGACCATAAAATTGTGTTTGTGATCATGTGCTTCTAATTATCCTCATAATTTCATGTTTATGAATGATATCGTCGTGTCTGATGTTTTAGTTATTGAGCACGTTGTTCAATGGTTGTCATTACCAACTTATTATATAGTTGTGTTTATGGTCGTGAAGCCTAATGGTACTGTACATAATCCTACTGTACTTATGATTGTGTTGAATGTTTATTAGCATTCGTGTGGCGTTTAGAGAAATGGGTTATAAGCAAAACAAGTAGTAGATACTTTTCTCAACTGAACACAATCGTCTAGAAATCACAAGAAAATTAGGAAAAGTATGTAACAATACTAAAGGGGTTAATATGGACAGGTGTTGGTAGGCTATTTATTATCCATTTTTGGTGATTCTTTGGTATAATTCAGCATATCTACTTACTATTTGAAAGTATTATTTTTGTATGTAGCTTACATAGCCTGCATTTTTCCCTAAGCCCATTTATAACTTTATTAGTTTATAGATAACTAAAGTTAATGCCATCTTAATACGGAAGAATTTTGAGAGGGGTATCAATCTTCATATTAGCTTAGTTACTCATTTAGAAAAATAGCAGTTTTTTCTTACTTTGCTAACCTTCATCCTTATGTGGACTAGCGAATCGCCTCGAAATATTAAGCAGAGAAAACCGGCTCAGTTATAGGGGCACTTATAGAATTATTGTAGCCATATATTCCTACACACACACACATATACATATATATATATATATATATATATATATATATATATATATATATATATATATATATATATATATATATATATATATATATATATATATATACATTATAGTGCATATATTTTTATATATATCATATTTCAGACTACTTGGATATTCACAGACTGAACACAGTGAACCGGGCCTGAAGCTGACAATGGGGAAATGGGCAAAGTATAAGCAGAACTATAGAAAAGAATGGGAATCTGATGATGAGTTAAAGTCCTGGATTACACCATGCCGAGTTGACCAGTCACGTGCAACCTGCAAGTATTGTAGGTGTGACATCAGAGCTCACTACAAGGACCTATTGGATCATGCAAAACCCAAAAACACATCAGAACAAGTTCAGTTGAAGTATCACTAACAAAGGGACAAAGGAAAATTGATAGTGTTTAAAGCATCAACAAGTAAGGGTGAAAATGTGAAGGCTACAAAGATTGCAGAGCTGAAACTAGCCACTCACACTGCCATCCACTCTCCACTCTCATTATCTGATCATCTAGTTCCTGTATGCCAGAGTGCTTTTCCCGACTCAGGTATTGCATCACGGATGAAGATGGGTACCACAAAGTGCACAGCTCTTGTCACTCATGTTCTGGGACCCACACTCTCAGAGAAATTAATAGAGGATATTGAGAACAGCAAATTTAGCATCTAGTTGATGAATCCACTGACAGTAGCAAGATGAAACACCTGTGTGTTGTTGTGAGGTATTTTTCAGAAAAACAAGAGTCCATCATCACACAATATCTTGGGCTGATTAGAATTGAAGATGCCTCAGCAAATGGTCTTTACACTGCTATGAAAGAGTTTTTCAAAGTAAAGCACATACAAGAGGATAAGTGCATTGGATTGGCTTGTGATGGAGCCAGTGTGATGGTGGGTAATCATAATTCTCTATACTCCAGGTTACTAAATGATATTCCACACCTCAAGTTGGTACAGTGTATGTGCCACTCCCTGCACCTTGCTTGTTCCAAATCAGTTGAGGTTCTTCCCAGGCACTTGGATTACATAATTAAGGAGACAGACAACTGGTTCAGCTGCTCCCCCAAAGGAAGAGAAACATATGAGCAACTGTATCAAACCATTAATGATGAGAGCCCTCTACAAATCCCTGGGTTGGCAGACACACGTTGGTTAAGTCGGTTTTCTGCTGTAAAGCGAATCCTTGACCAGTGGAATGAGCTGAAACTCCACTTCCAACTTGCTGCATCCAAGGAAAAGTGCTACACTGCAGATTCTCTCGCCAAGATGTACAATAATGAGATCAACCTGCTTTTCATGAAATTCCTTCTCCCTTTGCTGGAAAAATTCCAAACCATGAATCTGAAGTTCCAGGCACAGAATCCAGATCCTAGTAAGTTTTTCAAGGAACTCAGTGACTTTCAATGTGATATTATGTCAAGAGTTGTGAATCCTAACAGAATGAGTCAAAAGACAAACTGGGAAGACCACATCATGCACACTGATGCTTGTTTCTATGGTGCAGAGTTTCAGATGGCATGTTCTGCATCTCAGCTTCCAGAAGCAACCAAGGCTGATATTAAGGAGAGGTAATACATGTATTGTTTATTAGTCTTTAGCTTGTGACAAATACAGTAAATCAATTGCAATTTATTTTGATAAATTAAACAGAATTGAAAACAATATCAGTAAAATAAATGCTCAAACAATACCATTTTTTCTTTCATAAAAAGGAGGTAGAAATAGTGTTTCTTCTTTTCTAGGTGTAGGCAGTTTCTCGTGGAAGCAGTCAGGGAAATTAAGAAACGAGTGCCTGTAAGTGGAAATCATCTGGAGTTACTGAGCTTGCTGGCACCAACAGACATCAGTGAATTGTCCTTCACCAAGATCGTTCCAGAACTCAAAAGAATGACTGAATGTTCTGTTGGAACATTAGAGAACCAGTGGCGTGCTAGAAAGTTTCTTGCAGCACCTCCATCAGTCATGTGTGACACAGTTAAATATTGGATTTATCTTTTGAATAACAAGGACAGTGCAGGGAATCATGGTTTCAGGGAGCTTGCTGCAGTAGCACTATCTCTCTTAAGCTTGCCCATTGCAAATGCTGAGTGTGAACGGGTATTTAGCCAGGTAAATATATTAAAGAATGATCTCCGCAACAGATTGTCGACTGACACTCTTGACAACCTGCTGAATATCCGCTTCAGTGTGAGAGGGCATGATAATGATTGCTGTGAAAGCTTTCACCCTGATAACAAGATGCTGGAGAAGTTTTGTTCCGATATATATGAGTAGCTTGAATTAGGTTCAGTTGCTCCATTTTTTTCCAGCTGATCCTCGAGAATCGTAAGTTTGGCACAACTACATTACTATCACCTGCGTAACTTTTTTTGATCTCGCGTACTTTTAATATTTCGCGGTGGTGCCACATTTACGATTCTCGGAGACCAGCTGGAAAAAATCGAGTTTAGTAGAATTCATTTCAGTTGTCACACAGTTCAAGTTTTTTTCCCTTTCAGGATCACATTTTGTAGAAGACACTTACTTATAATATAATCTTTGCAAGGTTAATTTAAGTGGGCACAAGTTTTATCAAAGAACTGCAAAAACATGGAAAATTGTTTGGCATAAGCAAGATAAAGAATGTAGGGTACAAAGATTTGTTTAATTCATACCTTTATGTACTTTACTAAACACGCAGTCAGAAAATGACAATGAATATACTTATTACAAGCTTAAAACTGGTTTTGTTGTGATTTTTGCTCTTTCCAGTGAAATTCACGTAAAAAGTTTGGTGGTATTTTGGCTGGTTTTGGCTATACAGTTTGGTGGTTTTTTGGCTGGTTTTGAGAAAATTCTAGTGGGGAAAGGTGGCAACTATCTGGGAACCCTGAGGTCCGCCCATTTGAAAGTTGCCGCTCATGGGAGCGGTCGACTTGAGTGACTTCAGAGGAAATTAAGTGATTTAGGAGGTAAGCGTTGTTGTGTACTGAGGTTTATAAACTAAGGGGGGTTGTTGCTGATGAATAACAATTAACAGCTCACCATAGCAGTTAACAGGATGAAAATACAGAACTCGTTCGACGAGTATCGTTAGGGGTCACGTGCATAAGTTTAACATGGCGTTCACATTTCAGGAATGCATGTAGTCAGCAGACCATGAAGGAACTGAGGCAGATGGTCCTTACAGTGGGAAAGCAAACGATTTGGTAAGTAAAAAGGGTATTATTTTGTTAATTAAGAAATCGTTATGGGTTTTATTTTGCTAAGAGATCAATATAATGTGATAATGAATTAATGCATAAGAGGTCGTAAGGGGTCAGACCAGGGTGAAACGTGCTATGGGCCAGGATAACGGATGGGTAGAGCTCGCTTATAACATTTTCATTCACTGGAGTGTACGGTAACACTTAATGTATAATCCTTAAAAGATTCTATGTACAACTATAGTTATTTAATTATTGTGGTAATGGCTGAGAAATTGACATTAATGTACGTTAAGGGATTTACCTGTCTTAGTGTTAAGGAGTTATCATTTAACTGAAATGGCAGAATTGTCACCAGTGTGAATATTTATGTTATGTTCATTTTTCAGTGACCGATTGCAATAAAGTCAAGAGACAGTCGATGTTTCAATCAATACCCACTCAGGGCCATCTGCAACTACAGTAGTGGCTGAAAGTTTGTAATTTAAGTGTGATAAGGCTCAAACTTGTATCTCAGCGCACAAATAAATGTGATATGAGTTACTATATAAAATCTTAGGAGTATTGCTTTTGTTAAAGTATCTTTGATAAGGCTATATTAACATTCCTGTGGTTAACTGTTACTCCATTACACTTTACTAAGGGGATACATTTTAGAAAGTTACAAAATAAAGCTGCAAAACTAGTAAAGGGTTGAACCTAAGCAGAGGAATTAACCCTGCAGGGTTATAGTCGTCCTGACAACTTAAAAAAGCTAGAGCACCACTTAAAATCGTCCTGACAACTTAAAAAAGCTAGAGCACCACTTAAAACAACTGTTTTGACTATAATCTATCAACACAAATGTCCACAGTATTAAACCTGCTGTGCCAACGACTGCCTAACGGTGGATTCCAGTTATCTGGAGAAAACATTCTTTTAATTTAAAAGGTTTGTTTATTACAGAGCTTGCAAGCTTGCAGCTCCCACTTCGTATCTGGAGAACTGATGGTACCAATAATTTCTAGAAAGTAGAACACTTTTATGCTACTGATGATTAATATGTACT
Source organism: Macrobrachium rosenbergii (assembly GCF_040412425.1). NCBI lineage: Eukaryota > Metazoa > Arthropoda > Malacostraca > Decapoda > Palaemonidae > Macrobrachium > Macrobrachium rosenbergii. The sequence goes on from NC_089790.1 coordinate 32,411,863, forward strand.
GTATATGCCATATGACTTTTAATGTCTTCACACATAAGTTTTTCTGACAGAAAAAAACATGAGTCGTGGAATGCGTCCCTAGTGTAATGGGATAAAGATGCCTACAAATATACGTAACAAATGCATCTTTGATAAGATGATCTTGAAAAATAAGCAAATTAAATACACTACCTGGCATTTGCTTTACCATCAACCAGCCTAAATAACCTTTCTCCACCAACCACAGTCCGTGAACAAGATATTAGCTAATGAAATTGGAAATTAAACTTCAGTTTTCACAAATGACAGTTGTGTTTGTCCACTTTCCTTGTATTTCTCATGACCAAATTTTGCTTTTACCCACAGTCTTATTCCTAAGTTAATATCCACCTTCTCTCCACTTATAAGTTGCATATGTACAGTACATGAACATGCATACTTCAAAACACGTGATGGATAACAAAAGTCTACACTCCTTGCTGTGATGTGAATGCTGTAGCAGACTTGCGTGACCAGGTCTGGGGAGACCTTTAACAAGGACAAATACGTATGCCTTGTGGAGAGACTTGTTACATGAACGCATAAACCACCAGTGGGTTTCGACCTTATCTATAATCATATAAGTCGGTAAATATCTATTCTGGCTATGAGGATTATTATCAGAGAGATTGGCTGCTAGGAGGTGGTACCCTAAACATATATAGTAAAGAGAGCGATAGTGTCCAAATATCCTGAAACTTTGATTCTTCTATTAATTCAGTGATGAGTATCTCAAGAAACAAAGATATATAGAAAAAGATTAAGCAATTATCATAGCAGAATTAAAGACGCAGAGCTACGCTTTTAGAACCAAACACTAACACATCATCATAATTACACCGACAAGGACACGCTGATGAATTGAAAAAAGTAAATCTTTTGAAAAACACACTAGGCAGGTAATCTCGAGAGCTCAGTCAGTTACTAAAGCATTAAAAACTGTAATTTCATAAAGCATAGCAAATATTTATTATTTAAACAAGCCTATATGATCACAATCACACACTACAATCATGACCAACTGAGTATTCATAAAATGACAATAGCAATGTGTAAAGCGTGAGCATACTAGTCAAACAGAATGAAATACACCTTTAATTTAAAAAAAAAGTTAACAAAACCATTATCACAAAGGCCATACAATCAAACTAATGGAAATTGGTGTATGTTAATTTTGATATGATTTTCAAGCAGTCAGCATCGAAAACTGCTAGGCTGACAATGTAAGTACACCATTAAAAATGTTCAAGATAAACCTTTCAACTAATCTTTCATGAATGAAAATGCCCTACGCACTTCATGCAAAGACCTTTGGTTTATGACCTCACTAAGGATAATCAGAGAATAATCTCATGGCGTTCTCTGCGACTTTGCAGCCATGGAGTCAAACTAAAATGGAGACAAGAAGCTCCTTTGTTCTCTTTTCTTTACAATATTAACCTTATATTTTGGTAATTGCCGTCTCCAGTTGATAATTCCAAAAACTAAAGGATTAATTTCCCAACTTCTCATCATGCCTTCATAATGAGGCGGCAAGTAAGAGGCAGAGTCAAGGTGTATTCTGTTTTACTGACACAAAATCTCCGACAGGTCAAGAACACTTGCGAGCATAAAAGTAGCATCCGACATTAGGGAAAAACAGAGGGACGTCTATATACAGTCAATGTGTTTTCTCACATCTGAAGAATGGTTAACAATTCTACATACAATTTAGGAAGAGATTTCAAATACATATGGTTGGAAAGCTTGCAACGCCTGACATACAGTAATCATTTCTGTTATAACAAGGGCAAAGTAGCTTCTGAAAAATGCATAAAAGATCGTTTGAATCAGGAGCACTGGATCTGTTTCCTGAGAGTACTCGGTGCGTCACAAATTCTGTTTTGAAAAAGGATACCCTGAGGGTCCCGGTAACAGATCAGGACCTCACAGTTGTATGCTGTTGTGTAAATGAGTTTTTTCCCGAGGCTGGCGGCGAGGAGTGGAAGTGAAGTGGGCTCTTCTGTTGCTTGTCATGTATTGGGGTACTCCATGCCTGCTGACCCAGTCTGTTGGAGTTTTCACACAACTCTCTGCTGTTCGCTGCCTTACTGGTATTGCTTCTGGCCATCTGGTGTTCCTGTCGATGATCGTGAGGAGATACCTGTACCCCTAGGAGTGAGGCAGGGGTTTCATGATGTCGACGTGGATGTGTGCCAGTCGTAGCTGTGTTGTCTGGAACTCTCCTATCCCTGTTTCTGTGTGCCCTGTTATTTTTTATGTTTGGCACGGGCAGCGTTCTCTTGCCCACTTTGTGATGTCCGACTCCACCTTCACTCCCCACTAAATGTACCACTCTGACACAGTTCAGGCAGTGGATCTGCCCGATGGGTGGGACAGACAGATTGGGAGTAAGGTTAAAGGCTTTCTTTCTCAACCTTAACAGCAGGTACGGGCGAGGGCGTCTGGTACTCGTCTCTCAGGCAAAGGTCGTTTCTCCATCATTGATGGATAGGTCACACCATGTAAGGGCGGGGTTGTCCAGCCAAAGTCGCTGTAGGTCTACATAATCCTTCTGAGCCAGTACTATTTCGGGATATGATATCCCGACCTGGATAGTGTTGATGGAGTCTCAGATAAGCGTGTCTGCCAAGTTGTCAGAAGAGCCCTTTATGTACTCAACCTGATGGTGCAGGAGTGTTCTGCTATCAACAATAGGTGACACTGCCGTCTTGCTGACCACCCATCTTCGCTTTTGGTGAAGGCGTGTACCAATGGTTGGTGGTCCATCTACACCACGTCCTATCGTGTTGGAAGTGGTGTAAGGCTCTGTGGACTGCCAGTAACTCTCGGCTGAATGTGGAGTATTTTGTTCTGCTGGCGATAACTTCTTCCTCAAATATGCCAACAGGAGACGATCATCGTCTGTAGCTTGTTCAAGTGCCACACCCATTGCTGTGCTACTTGCATCTACCATTATGGTGAGGGACCTATGGGTAAAGGAAAGATTAGTGTGGCAGCAGAGGTGATTGTTTTTTTTTTTTTTTTTTTTTTTGGCTAATGTGAAGGCTTTATCTTGTTTTTCATACCAACATAATTTTTTAGGTTTTCCTTTTAAGCAATCAAGTATTAGGGGCCATTATTTCAGCAGGGTTGGGTATAAAACGTTAGTAATAGTTAATCATTCCAGTGAATTCTTGGACTGTTTGATTGTTGTTGGCCTTGGAAAGTTGGTGATTGCTTGGACCTTCATCAGGAGGGGTTTGACACCTTCAGACTCATTTGGTGGCACAGGAATTCCACTACTGGTTTTGGTCATTCGCGTTTGTCTTTTTGTACAGGACATGCCTGACGTCTCTCATATGTCTTTGTTTGATGTTGGGGCTGAACATCAGTTGTCATCGACGTAGATGACGCAGAAGGGTAGGTTGCCCCCAATTTCATCCATCAAATGTTGGAAGGGGGTGATAATGGCCTTTATTCTACATCCTCCTTTGTGACCAGGACTTGCAGCATCCCTTCAACACGTCAATCTTTGTAAATAATTTGGTACCCTCCATCTGGTTTGTTATGTCGGCGATGTTCAGCAGTGGACACCTGTCAGGTACATTCTTGATGTTGTCTCCGGTAGTTGCCGCATAGTTGGGATCACCATGTGCCATCAGGTCTGGTACCATGCATAGGGGAGATGCCCAGGGGCTGGAGGCTTTTTGACATATTCCTGATTTTTCCATGTTCCGGAAAGCTTGTTGTGTGGGCGAGTTTTTCTGGCTCCAAACGTCTGACACATTCATGCACTGGGGGGGCTACGGTGACTGTGGTGCTGGACATAGTGCTTTGCGGGTTTAGTTGGGTCATGCTGCAGGTTGTCCTTAAATACCTCTGGGAACTCCTGTGGGAGGCAATTTATCACTGGTGCAGAAGTCGGAGTGAGTGGGGCTACGGGGGCAGGTCATGTGACCAGCTGCTGTTTTGCTATGTCCACCAGCATGTCATGGGTTTTTAAGAAATCTGCTCCTAAAAGTGTAATTGTTACGTCTGCTGTGATGAACATCCAGCTTCACTGATTCCTGACAAATGACAAATTCATGGTCTGTTTCCAGTATATTATCAGTGGGGCTCTACTGGCAGTGGACATCTGTAGTGCTGGGGGTTGCATTGTGGCATTCATGCAGGTTGGCTGGCACAAATGATTTGCATGCGCCATTGTCGACCAGGAACTCCATATCTGATCTTTTGTCTATGATGAAAACACATGTAGAGTCTTTTTGTTTGAACCTGGAAGAAAGACAGCAGAAAGCAGGCGCACAGTTTCTCTTACAAGGCAACCAGTCTGCCCACTGCTGTTTATTTTGTTGGGTTGCTGCTGCAACCCCTTCGCATGTTCTTTGACATGTGGCAATCATTTTCACATTTTTGGGCTTTATTGCCGAACCTCCAGTGGTAGAAATAACGTCCTTGGGACGTTCTGTTTTGTTGTTGAACTTGGGTTTGTTTTCCACCTGGAGTTCTGGTAGTAGTGTACGGGGGTGGCAGGGTCCTCTGGATCCCTGTCCGTCTCTGTGTCGTTCTGCTGCTACAGGTGGTTGTGTAGGCTCCGTTGACTTGTGGGCCAGGTGGGCGGCGTCGACTGCCTTCAGGATATTGTTGAAGTCCATGGTTGATGCGTTGGGGATGTCCGCGACTGTTTGGCGTGGTAATTGTGAGTAGGACCTCTCTCATTTGGTCCAACATAGTTTCTGGGCGGCCATCTGTGACAGGGATCGTAACTAGCTGCTTCAATTGCTTGTAGACCTGATGGTTACTCGTCTCCTATTGTTGCCCCTATGTTGTCTAGCAATTTCCTAGCTCTGAGGGTGGCCAGTATGCTGAAGGACAACCTTAGTTGGTCCTTCAGGGCTTCGTAGGTGATGGTGTTCTGTTGGTCAGCGATCCATTGTGCAATCTGCTCCAAGACGTTGCCTGGCAGGAACTCGAGGACGGCGTCAGCTTTGCGGGATGAAGAGGAGATCTTAGACCTGAAGATGGTTTTCGCCCTGAAGAACCAGGCCTCTGGGTTGTGGATTGTGAAGGGCAGTAGGCAGATGCTTGCTGCTGCAGTGTTGTTGCTGGATGGGCTGCTGATGGTGTTGGTGGTGGTTTCGGCCATCTTTGGGGTCACCAGTAAAACAAGGCAGTGGGTAAGAGGCAGAGTCAAGGTGTATTCTGATTTACTGACAGGTCAAGAACTCTTGCGTGTGTAAAAGTAGATTTGACGTTAGGGAGAAACAGAGGGACATCTATAAACAGTCAGATGTTTTCTCACACCTGAAGAATGGTTAACAATTCTATGTACAATTTAGGAAGAGATTTCAAATACATATGGTTGGAAAGTTTGCAATGCCTGACATACATTAGTAATTGCAGTTCTAACAAGGACATAAAGTAGCTTCTGAAAAATGCATAAAAGATCGTTTTAATCAGGAGTGCTGGATCTGTGTTTCTTGAGAGTACTTGGTGTGTCAAGTAGATCTTGTTTTTAAGCGAGGATGCCCTGAGGGTTCCGGCGACAGATCGGGACCTCACACCTTCATTATGTTAAACGTGTCTGTACGTAAGAAAATACTGTTGAAGCTAAGAAGAGCGTAACTTGTAACGAAGACATAAAAACTTCCATTTTAATACAAAAACTAAGTCCAGGAAACAAGGTCTTAAAGTAAGGAACAGAAAATCAACATTTGATATCAAAATCTATTTATATCTTCGTCATACAAGCAATGTATTCCTAAAATTCCCTAACAGTTACTTTAAACGGTAAACCTTGGAAAAAAAAAAGCTGAAAAACACATCCATGATTTTAGTATGGAAGACTATATTCAGAACCTCCAACCTCTATGAAACAATAAATTAAGGTGCTGAACATCCAAATTTTGCACATTCAGTCAAGATCACTACCAATATTAAAGATTTTACCTAAATTTTCACTGAAAGGGATTTTCTGTTTAACTTTTCTCATCACCTGATCCTCACCTCTTCTCAACACATGTCCAGACTGCCCCTATCTTTAACATTAATGGCTATTTTCCAGTAGCAATACACCTGTCTATACATTTGCACTGAAACTGTAATTATTTTCAACAATAAAACATTAGGATGGCGATTCTGTATCACAAACGAAACCAAATAAGAACGTCATCCTTTCCCATTTCGAATAACAGACCAAGGGGGGAAATTCTTAGTTAAATGCTAGGTCCGTCACTCAGAGAATGAAAGGCTGGCATTAAAATAAGGCAAGGTAAACAATCTTCACACAAAGACTTTCAAAATTAACAAATCCCAAATTTAGCTTGACTCTTTCATGACAGTAATGAGTCCCTGTATCTTGAATAACACAGGATAAACAAAATTTCCAATGCATTCACAGTATCGTGAGTGAGTGAAGAAGTGTGTGTGTGTGTGTGTGTGTGTGTGTGTGTGTGTGTGTGTGTGTGTGTGTGTGTGTGTGTGTGTCAATTTAATGACTTGCAAAAAGTCCACCAACGTCAAACAGCGACAACCAAAGAAATATGGCAAAAGACATAGTTCGACTACTACTGACAGAAAACTGTACTCTTATAAAAAAGCATAAAGTTTCATATATAAAACCTAATATAGCTGTCTATATAAAGTAACTGAACTGGTGAATACTTCACAACTTCCTTATATCCTTAAGTCCAAGAGGTATTATTTTGAAAATGCTGATTATAATCACATTACTTAGGTTAGTGCGAAACAATAATACCCTATTTACAGATGCCAGGTAGATCCCTCGCGACTCGATAATCAGTAATAACAAGTGTCAATACAAACAAGTTTGAAATAAATAAAATTCGAGGACCATACATTAGATAGCAACGCTTATCAGATGCATTAATGACGCAGCGAAATGCTTAATTCACTAAAAAAAAAAAAAAAAAAATATAACAGCAATAGCTAACCCATAATTACCACAGCTCTGCTTTATCCATTTTTTCTCTCTTGCTTATTTTCTCGTACTTACAGTTAAAAAAAAAAAAAAAACTGTCTAAATCAGAATGATAGGATCTCCTCTTAAGGATTGCTTCCATCTGGTTAAGTGTATCTAAATTCATTCCTGATGCAAACTGCCTAAATTTCTTGTCGGAGATAAAATTTTAACGAAATACCTTAAAAGTCGATACGTGTACCTAATCTACACAAAACTCATTCTCTCGCACACCACAGAAGCGCACACATGTATACATACAAAAAACTTTTGTATTCTTTGCGTTGCTATCCTAACAATTAAGAGATATTTTAATAACAACAAAATGCCCGTTTTCAGATACCCTAATACAAGAAATTAGCAATCATCCCCCCCCCCCTGCCTGTACATCCTTCCGCGTATCGTCAGCTACCTTTTCAGCGAATGGCTGTCCTTTGAAAGGACAGTTTACTTGTTGCCACACCTCTTCTAGAGCGAACCTCAACCGCCCACCACCCTTGAAAAAAGAATCGTCAGTTCACAGAACAGGTTACATAACAGACCAACACTGGTCAGAGCAGGGGTGAAGCTAAGAGGAACGTCCTAATATCTGGGAATGTGTTCATTTAGCGTTGAAATGGATACTGAGAGTAATGAAGGTTTGAAAGGTGTAACAGGAGGAAAACCTCGCAGTTGCACTATGAAACAATTGTTAGGAGAGGGTGGGAAGAAAGAAGGAAGATGATATGAACGGAGGTACAGTAAAAGGAATGAAAGCAGGAGCAGCTAGGGGCCAAAGGGATGCTGCAAAGAACTTATGTAATGCCTCAAGTGCATCGTGAGGAGCACTGATGGCACTACCAACTACGGAGCCTAACATCTGGGGGTCACAAGCCCCAAAGCCTGGGTCCCTACTACCTCACGGACGGTCTGGCCAAACGGCATGGTATGGGAGGAGGAGGAGGAGGAGGAGGACTGACCCATTTCCACATCGACATTTTCATCTCCGGGGGCTTCGGCAAATACTTCCAGATGGCAGAATGAAATTCGCCGTTAGAACCTTATTGTTTTGGCCATTCCTAGAGGACCACGGAAAACCTTTCGCTTTTTTTAATGGTTTACCTTTTTAGTAAATATTTCACGTGTTAAAAGTACAAATTACTTCCCATCAGCACTACTGGACTGGAGTTTTGTACTGGAGGAAGAGCATCGCACTACTGGACTGGAGTTTTGTGCCAGAAGAAGAGCATCCATTAAAAAAAAAAAAAAAAAAAAAAAAAAAACACAAGCTTGGGAGAAGTAAATGAGGACATGGATGCTCTATAAAAAAAATGTACAGAATAGCACGAAACCAATTTCAATAGGGCATCCCTTCTAGAGAGAAATCATAAGGGAAATTAAAATAGTACCTAAAATGATAAAACTTCCTTCTTTTACCATTGTTACTCATCGAAAACGAGCACCCAGCCATTTCCCAACAAATACACAAACCTTTAAAGCCTTTTCTATCACTGGATACTTCACTCACGTCATCTCAAAACTCATTTGACACCAAATTCACACCTTTTCAAGCTCAACATCACAAGTATGAGAATGGAGAGAGAGAGAGAGAGAGAGAGAGAGAGAGAGAGAGAGAGAGAGAGAGAGAGAGAGAAATTTATATGCAATATTACTTAATGACTTGTATTTTAACAGAAGTAATATCTTTGAAATGCTCACTTTCAAAGCTAAAACACATTTTCGTCTACGACCGTAATTATACATACATTATATATATATATATATATATATATATATATATATATATATATATATATATATATATATATATATATATATATATATATATATATATATATATATATATAATGTATACATATATATACACACAAACACAGGTGTTATGAAATTGCCAGGTTAACAAAAGAAAACGCTTAATGAGGCTCCATTACAAGTAAGAAAACCCAAACTGCACTTACTGGAGGACCGAGGCACAAACATACAACTTGTGTTCGGAAGAATATTTGTTTTTCAAGTGGTTAAATTTCCTTTTGTTATTTATATACACAGTACCTTCAGTGATCCCAATTCTAAAATTTCTAAGGCTTCTTCAAAAATCTTCATTTCTTATTCAGATTGTCAATGGTCTTCACTATTTTATATCAACCTGCCTTGAATTCAAACGGGAAAGCAAATTTTGTTGAACTTCCAAGACTAAAGAGGATCCTGCCATTCTATTTTGACAGAAGAGTCAACAGTTAATTTAGCTGTGATAACCTTAGAAATAGACACTAATATGTCAATTAAGTATAATGACAAACTGTGAAATAAACAAGGAACTTCAAATGGGATTAAATTTGCCACATACAACGATAGAAATCCTGCAGAATTTAGAAAACGTTGGATCTCTCCGCCTAATTACTAGCATTGCTACCTTTAACTGCATGGGATAATTTGATATTCATCGTGCTAATGAAAGCCAATTTTTAGGGGAAGGGGTTATAACCACTCCTGGATAGACATAGCATATGCAGCATAACTTGAAATGACTGAAGCCTATCACTCTTAGGGTAAAAACCATAACGTGACTTCTCGACCACTATTTCTTGTTGATATTAATTAAGCAGGTTTTATGCCTGCGCAGACTCCTGCTCATGGAGCAATGCAAAACGAACAGACGTTGATCAGCAAGACATTAATTATTGTGATACCTTTTTCATATGCTGTAGCAGGAAGGACACTGCATTATAGAAGATATACTATTCAAAATTAAAGTCCTTCAAAAAAGAAAATAGCTGTGTGCTTTTAATCCTTCTAATCACGATCTTCGAGATTATTTTCCGAATGGAAAACACTGATAATCCTCAGTTATAACTGATCATAGAATTTTCATTTCTTATTCGGAGCCTTATTATCCCCACAACACACACTTACGCAAAGACATATTTACACATTTACAACTGTCAGAATCCAAGGAGCAATCAATGAAAATTAGTATGTGGTACGGTACCAAGTGAGGAAAAGAATATTTACCCACGGACAACGCGCGATCCAATAACAGAAACGACTGTTTCATGTGACAAGTATCAACAGAATATCAAAACTCTCATCGACATGTCACAAAAGTTTGTCCGTCCAAAGAAAGTTTTCAGTAAAAAAAAAATCCGATACAAAAAGGACTATCCACAATAGCAAATAACAAAGAAGTGAATATCCTTTAATCTTTCATTCTAAGGTACAAAAGACAAAATAATAATAAAAAAAAAAAGGCTTGCGAGCCCTCTGCCAACAAATAATCATCGGAGAACAGGTTCAATACAGTGTAAATTTGACATGTAATTTGTTACAGAAACGAGGATGTTTGTTCTGGCAAGACAGTACGAATGGCTTTGAAAATATATCTCACTAGTTCCACTCCAGCAACAAATATATGAGAGAGAGAGAGAGAGAGAGAGAGAGAGAGAGAGAGAGAGAGAGAGAGAGAGAGAGAGAGAGAGAGAGAGCCAACAGTCAGGTTCCTGAGCCATACACCTTTAAAACACTCATCAGCATAGCACCCGCCTGATGCATTTTCTTTAGGTATTTAGCAGCATCTCTTAAATGTTTCAGTGCCTGGTTCGCTCGGTTTTCTTCAGTGATGCTTGGGAATTAATGCAGATCAATAGAAGGGAGTTGCTGTGTGACTTCCCTTCCGTCTTTGCTCCTTATCCGAAAGTCATTCTCATTCTAGCGTTATAGTAAACCAGTCTAACCACCAGGCTCACTTGGGTGTAACATCAACTTGCTGTCCTAAATCTATATTGATAACATTTGCCACTGCCTCTTTTCCTGCTGCTTTTCTACTCACTCGTCCTCGACTTTTTTTCCCTATGATCGTTATCATACCAGCGTTTTTCATTTTTCTCGTTTCCCGCACCTATTTTTATTCATTTTGATTCCTTGTTATTTTGCTCACAGCTGTTTTTGTTTAGAATGTCTGTTACTCAAGAAACTTAACTCTAATCTACTTTTTAATTACTTTCACCGTATTTTCTTTTAGCTTACTTCAATTTTCCCAAAGTCTTTCAGTATTAATCTATTCTCTTTCCTCAATTGCTTTCCCCCAATTTTTTTTTCTATCACAACCGTTATTATACTTCATCTCCTAGTTACTTCCCCACCTGGCCTTCATCTCACGTTAGGTCGTTTATTTTTTAAGTTTCTAATTTTTAAACATTTTGTCTTAGCACTCGTACCTCTTCCCAACGTTAGTCTTTCTCCCTTTATTGGTAATCAATCATTTACTTTCATCTCTATTCTTTCTTTGTTGCCCCCATAAATTGCTATCAACACTTTTTTCCCGCGAATGCATTATTTTCTCTCAGCCTTTCTGTTACTGCTATATTTCTTTCGATTGCAATCTAATTCACTTGCAACTATCAAAATATTGCTTTCCTGAATCCTTAATCCAAGTACATCTCGAATTCATTCCAATCCCTCCACCGCGCCCCTCACATATATAAAACCACTCTCTGTCTGTCATATATAACATTTACTTAGCCTCTCATGGCCAATTTCAATTTTAAATTCAAGCCAATGGCCAAGCGCTGAGACCTATGAGGTCATTAAGCGCTGAAAAGGATACTAACAGAAAAGCAGGTTAAGGTGTAACAGGAGGAAAGCTTCGCATTTGCACTACATATCAACTGCTAGGAGAGGGTGGAAAGTAGGATGGAAGAAGGAGATATGAACGGAGCTACAGTAAAAGGAATATAAGGGGTTGCAGCTAGGGGCGAAGGAACGCTGCAAAGAACCTAAGTAATGCCTACAGTGCACCGCATGAGGCGCACAAATGGCACTGCCCCTCTATGGGATCTCGAGGCCAAGCATCATCCTGGCGGATTCCCACACTAGAGGACGCAAGCCTGCCCTAAGATAAAACAAAAGTTGCTTTCAAGACTTCGGAATCACTTTATGGTCTTAAGACAACTAGTGATACTCTAACTTGCAACATACTTCAGTAGTTTGGTGTGAGTGGCACCGAGTCACAAAGAAACCTGAAAGCAAATAAAATACAACTGCTCTCTTCGGACTTACCTGTGCATTTTCAGTAAAATGCAAACTCATTCACCTGGTGCTGGTTATGAATCTATAAATAGCTGTGGACGCGATTTTCTTTATCATCTCACTTTAGACGTAATATCAAATCTCCACCCTCTCATTCACGACTGTATTATCAGCCTGGTGATGATCTCCTAGAATAACTCTTCAACAGTTTTTTGGTTTCAGAGATTGGTAATTGTGTTAGGTCTCCAGCGCCATAAAAGTATTGTTGCACTGTCAGCTAGCAGAAACTTTCCTGAAATACTCTTTCAAGTATAATAAGAAACAGACCGAGTTCACGAGACTAGATAAAAGTTCTCTCCAGTTTCGCAATATTAAAGTTACAGGACAACAGAAAAGAGGTTCCAAATGAAAAAGAATTCACAAAGGTGACTTGGTGTTCCTCACACAAAAGTCGGAAGAAAACTGATTTTTTCATAAGAGAAAAAAATTAAAATCTTGAAAAAATCATCCTTTCATACAGCTTACTGGTCTTCTAACTGCACATGAAGAGTGTTCACTGTAGTTCTTAATAAATCAATTACTAGTACCTCATTACCAACGAGTACATACTGCAAGAGTAAAAATTAATGAAAATGCTCTATCTTTTTCCTAATTAGTCCCATTAAGGATGACAGATCATAGGACATTCATTACCTTTAACTTTCTATTGATATTCATCCTGCGAAATACCACCTTTCCAATTTATACTTATTTATAATAATCTCTTTTTTTTTTTAAACTAAATTCATTTACCATATTCTCCTCAACCCTACAGCATCGCATCAATGCCTCAGAATATCACATTAATATCCATACCTCATAATATAACATCATCAATAAAAAAGGTTGTCTTTCATTGTCTTTACTTTATTTAGGAATATTCACTGCGTATTGTGAAATTCAACTCAAAAAAATTCATTTACTTTCTTGCAATACGAATTTGCTTTACTTGTTATAGAAGGGCCTAGGGCAAACGCAATGTTAAACTCACCATGCATATTGTTATATAGCGCCATAGTCAATTATGAACATCAGTAAAGTAGGTCCTATTAATCCATTCTATGAGACACGAGAGTATACACCAGAAAAAAGAAAATCCGCCAATTTAAATCTGAAGAAAAGTCAAAGCAAAAAAGTGCCAGGAGAGAATGAACGAGATAAGAAACAACTACAATTATAACTGCAATCACGAAATGATCAAGATTAATAAAAACAAAAGAAAAGGCAGACGACAAAACCAGAAGGGGAATAAAAGAAACTCCAACATTATTAGTTTAGTTAGCCGAAGACCCACCTAAAAGTTCTCCAAAAAAAGTTATCTGATTACCGGAAAAGAAAGGCAAAGATCTCAAGGGAGAGAAGAAAAAAACACTGCCGAGTTCGATAACAGGGGAACAGAATAAAATGAACACAAAAACAAATAAAAACAAAATTAGAAAGTCCAGAGAAACCCATATTGAGGAGGATATAACAAGAATTAACGAAATGGGCTTTATCTAAGGTAATCAGCAGAAAGGCTGAAAATTAACTAGTTACGGAAATTAGCTTGCCACAATCAGCAGGTACAGCTATGCTCTTAAGTGATACGACACGATTGCACAGGATTTCGTTCAAAATTCACGAACTGGCAGCCTAAAATGCTCCATATTAATCAATTATTTCAATGAGAAAACACGATTACTTCATACAATGAAGGTCATAGCAAGTTTCATAAGGGGGAAATCTGTCATATGTTTCAAAGCAGTAAGAAAATATCACGTGTAGCCAAATTTTCGAAAAACAGTTGCGAAACATTTTCAAAACTTTCGTTCACATCATTGCTAATGTATTTGGAAAAAAAAAAGTCACCATCAAACCTTAGTTCAATGTTAAATAAAAATAGGAAAAAAACTGTCAAAACATTAATGTTGATTCCAATGCAACCGTAAAGTTTGAAATAGTCCTATTTGATTGTTTTTACGCCTCAACACTGAAAAACTATAAGTAAATACAAAAGTAGAATGCATTCACACTTATCAACGGCTGAGAGGAGCGTGTGACGCAACCATTAGCGTAGTGGTGCAACATGAAACACCTTGGTCTAACATACTGTGAATCTACAATGAGTAGTGACAATGAAATTATCTTGAAACCATTTATTTTATATTTGTTAGAGGAATATTTGGAGTTTCATAAAAACAAGATGATTTTGTTGGAGGAATATTTGGATTTTCATAAAAACAAAATGATTCTTAACCATTGCAAAAATTATGGCTTACAAGCAAATATTTGCCTATGCAATTATTCTTCTGTTAATAAAAAGCCGAGATTTTGTTCCTAGGCCTACGTGTGTTAAGGACCCCATAGACAATACGACCGGCGGATCAGGTTCTGTTCTAACTCCGGTATCCGCGTTGCCCGTTGAGATTCGGATTCACTTCAGATTGCCGAAACCTGGTAGGAGTGAATACATGTCCACTCCGGTCGGTGATGACACTACAGACTGCACTCCTGCCGCAGAAGTTGGAAAACTCCAGCGAAAAAGGAGAACCTGGATTAAACTATGGTTGAAGGAGAGAAATGAACGCTCTCACGCTTATTTAATTAATTGAAACTTTACCCTGGTGACCGGAGAATGGGCGAGAATTAATATACAGTATGTGGCCTCCTCTCTTAAATAAAAAACACATTTGTTTGAGACAACCAACATCACTGTACGAGAGGTTGCTGGCCACACTTCGCTTTGACGCCACTAGTCGTCCATTGGGACATAAATCCCAGACATGTAAAGCAATTATTCAAGTTATGCAACACTATATATATATATATATATATATATATATATATATATATATATATATATATATATATATATATTGCGTACTTCTGTAATTTTCAAACTAATTTATCATAAGCCTCATTTCGCTTTTCCTATGACGTTCATTAAACTCCTCCAAGAATTCATCTGCCGATGTAGCTGCCATGTTTCCCTTTCAGCGTCTAGTTGAAACTGAAGTAAATCTTGAGATCACGCCATAGACGTGGAGATTTGGGCCACCTGAACTAAAACGGAAGCCACGAACCTGGCACCGGCAGATTTTGATTGGTCGGAGAAACCGACGGACTCTGCCCGCTTTTGGTCGGAGAACACCATAGGTTTACTTCCGGTTCAGACGACCGGATCCGGGGATTGTAACGTCTATGGGGCCCTTTAGATTTCTTTACTTACTATAAATACATTACACTTAGCATTCACATCTCTATATTAATTTCTGGCCAGAAAGCATATGAAGTTATCGACACATTCTTGCACTTCAAGTTACCTTATGAATGAATAAATTATACACCAAAAGCGAGCAGAAGGACTTTTAAGAAAATAATATTTTAAGCCAGTTAAAAAATAAATGTTCCTTAGGCCTTGATATTAATACTAACAGACATTTCGATTAACAGCCGTCTTCTCCATATAATTAAAATCATCATCTTTTATTCTTTAAAGAACAGATAATCTATAAAAATAAATCCTTTAGTAACAGAGATTACATCTCAGAGGGCTTAGATTATTTTTTTAGGCCTATAAATCATTTTGCAACATACAGGCAGCTTGAACACAGCCTAAAACTTCAACATTCAAAGAAAACTTGTTGCAATTCATATTCCTGTTTTGAAAATGTTGTTATGACTGTTGAGCTTATTAGGTCTACTGTTATAATGCTGCATAGGTAGTTACGTTGACCAGCCCGAGGAACTGTTAAGTGCGCTGTCATTGACGGCACCACTAACCTTATCACATCGCGCTTTGAGCTAAAGAAAAAAAAAATAAAAGTTCAAAACAACAGGTTATGAATTATACCAGTGCATATAAGGGATCATATTTATATAACCATAAGGAAAATAATGTGAGCTGTGAATTCACAAGCTTATCAACATGTAACATTGGAAAAAAAAAAAAAAAGTTTAACACTACTTAGCAACGTTATGCTGAGTCTGAGATTTTGGACGATACAAAAAGAATCATGTCGCCTCATGTTTGAGCACAGCTGTACAAATTTTCATAAATATTCTTGCTGAGGTTTACTTGAATCACATTAAATGAGTACAGTAGGCAAGTGGTCAGATATTGAGGTGGTCCCTTCCTTTTAAGAAAGGTCGACCTGGGACGATACAAAAGAAAATCTAAGTAAGGTTCAGTTGTCCTTAACTGCCGTATGCTTGCATTTAGAAATTTATACTGGAGTAAAAAATAAATGGTGTTTTATCTCTGCCAGTAGCTGAGGTCATCAAAAACAGTAAAATGGTTGCTTGGAACCAAACACTGTGCTTGAAGAAACTTCTTTGTTAGAGAAGCACAAAGATTCAAGAGCTGGAGAAGCTAAGATTACACTGAGTTCGAAAGAGAAAGTGAAATGGAGGATGAAAGAACAGAGGGAGAGACGGGGAAATGAGACTGAGAAGAAGCACATGAGTTGCAAGTTTTAATTTGAGACAACTGTACAGACTGGAACGATTTAACGTAAACTCTCATATAAAGTTAGTATATGTTTTCAATGTAACCAACGCAGATGAAATTGCGTTTGAAATGACTAGATCAATGTGAAACACTCTCATCCAGCGTCGTCTTTTGGGGAAGGCTCAAGATTTAACTGCAGATTACGATAGTGTTAAATCTACAATTATCAAGGTGCATAAACTTATACCAGAGATGTACCGCCATAAATCTAGGGAGACAAGGAAGCCATCCACAAAAACATTTGTGAAATTTGCCCAAATGAAGGAAAAGGCCATTGGGACTGGTTTAAGTCTGAGGAGACAGATGATTTTTACAAGTTAACGGAACTTTTATTAGCTGAAAAGTTTAAATCATGAAGATACTCTTTCAGGCCATTTTGGTCTTAAGAAGGGTTAATTAGAAATTAGCAGAGCATTTCTTTTAACCTTCAGAAAAGTTGAATGTTAAAGGACTTGAAGCTTCTTGTCAGACTTATCAAGCCATTGAAAACCCCATCCAACAACTCGTAAGGCCCTCTTCTACAATTTGCATACAAAATATTGCATCAGTTTCCTTAATCTTTCAGGCAAGAGGCAAATTTCTGTATTCAGCAGGCAGTATCTGGCAAATACTGGCCAGGCGATGCAGCTGCATGATGTGCCATGATGACTGAAACCCTGCTCACACGAGTAGGTGACCGTGGTGGTAACCGGGAGGTTGCAAAAGTGTTGACTGTGTACATTACGGCGGTTACCTGCATGGTTCATCCAGTATTAATTTGGAATTGGAGGAAATAACATGCGTACTGTATGTTTAAAGCCTGTATCCAAAAATGAGAGAACATGGGCCCAATTTCTTCAGTTATTTCAGAACGACCATAAATTCATTTGACGATTTACTTACACTGATTATGGATGATATTTCATCAAATACCATAATGGAGACTGTATGCTTGTATATGTATTAATGCATACATAAAGCCCTCCCACATGAACATACACACATATATAAAACAAATTTCGCATATTCCACAGACTTTTTGCTGAGAATATAATACAAGAATGTTACATATTATGTAAGGGCACGAGATGGTTCTAGGTACGAAGATATGCTTTGTATGCATCACTGATAAAGCTGTCCGAAGGAAATGTACCGAGAGGAAGCATGTCACTAGCTCTGCAAGAGATCAATTTGCTAAATATTCCATTCATGAAGGTATCTAAATATTCCATTCATGAAGGTAGAGTTGAACTGAAGGATAAAATTTTATAAAGTGAAGAGTATAAACATACACCAAAATGTGAAGATAACTACGACTTTTTTTTTTTCCTAGCTTCTTCAGAATTGCAGATAATTTCAAGTACTTCCTCTCAACACTTTTTCTTTACTATTTTGTCCTTATAATCATCTGATCTCAAGTCCTAGATGGCTGGACGCTTTTCAACTTCTTCAGTGAAAAGGTCGGTGTCAAAGCGACTGACTCGTCTCCATTTTAACGTGTGGTGCATGTAAATCTGCGCGGTCACCTGAACAGACAATAGTAAACACGTGGATCTCGAATCGCGCTGCAACCACGCGGTTGCAAGATATCGCGCGGTTACCGCGACGGACAACGAATACACGCACTGTTGTGTATGTACTGTACACCTCTGTGCTCTGTCCTTTCTTAATCTAAAACAAACGAACGAGGCACTCGCTATTGGATATTAAGTGGGCAATCTGTATCCTGGTAGCCAGCCATTCCGTTTAAAGGAAATTAAAATTATCCTCGTTCTTTCGTATGTTTTTTCTTTGAGAACTGTGATATTTAGTCTTTTACTTGCGACTCAGCCTACGCCTTTTTTTTACACTCAAAATTTGTGGGGGTACATTTTTCTGTTTACGACTCTAAAAAATAAAACTAACATAAATAAAATATAGACAAATGTTGAATATTAACCTATAAATGTCTGACTAGGCCTACTGATCCTTTACCTTATCTGCGAAAACAGGGTATCCTATAATATGCATAATGGTTTTTATCAATAAGCATCTGCGCTATTAGATTTTCATAATCAATAATGTATTCTTTTACAGTCGTTATGCAAATATGTAACTGAGCATTACGGAGCCGACTGGCCTCCTAGAATTGTCCATTTGGCCTAATTCTGAGCCCGTATGATTGAGGACTGAATTATTCACCCCTTGAGAGAAAAATGTTTATACTCTTCGTGGTGTGGTAAAACAAGAATAATGTATTTCCATAGAGAATTAACATCAGTAATGGTTGACAGATTATGTTAATAGTGAGTAAGAAGTCAACTGGAACGCAACATTAAAAAATTTCATATAGTACAAAAAAGCTAATAAAACTTCAATAAATGTTTTCGAATATAATTAAAAACATCAAAAGATAGTCAATGGATTATTGTAACATACTTAAAAGTAAAACAGTAAATTATGTTTGCCGCATATATTCAATAAAAGTGGTTCCTCAGCCACTTTCAGTTTATGAGTGCTAATCACATCCTGATATTTAGTGCAACCCCCAAAAGAACCGGTAACTCCGTTCACACGTTACATCACCATTCATTCTAGGCCTATGTGACCCATTAAACCATTCATTTGTAAAAACCGTATTTCCAATTTCCTGATGTGATCTATCTGAATTCTCCTTCGTATTTGTAATAATATTCAATTTCAATTTGACGTTTTTAGTTTTCTGTAAAAGAAGACTATTGTGCCGGCTTTGTCTGTCCGGCCTCACTTATTCTGTCCGCCCTCAGATCTTAAAAATGATGAGGCTGGAGGGCTGCAAATTGTTATGTTGACCATCCACCCTCCGATCATCAAACATACCAGATTGCAGTCCTCTATCCTCAGTAACTTTTATTTTACTTAAAAGATTAAATTTAGCCATAATCGTGCTTCTGGCAACGGTATTGGATAGGCTACCACCGGGCCGTGGTTAGAGTTTCATGGGTCGCGGCTCATACAGCACTATACCGAGACCACCGAAAGATAGATCTACTTTCGATGGCCTTGATTATACGCTGTAGTGGCTGTACAGAAAACCAGATTGCGCCGAAGAAACTTCGGCGCATTTTTTACATGTTTACATTAAAATTAAATTTGGCATATGTAAGATTTATAAGTTATCACCACTCTTCAAGAAAGCGAACTGTATTTAGTTTAAAAAACGAAGTTATAAATTATAAAATATTTTTGATAATTATACCTTATTTGCTAACTTAAAATAACATTCTTCCTTTTAACATTAAGATCTTTAAACAGATGATAATCTGGTAACATTTAATATGCCAAACTCTACCCACTTATGTTTTACTTGCGTAAAATAACATTCTTTTAACAAGGAAGATCTCTGTACAGATGATGCGCTGATAGCACGGTTCTGTCATATCTGAACATTTCATAATAATTAAAAACTATAAAAACAAGGAATTTTCTTTGCTTTATTTTTTAAGTATTTTAATTGATTCTACTGTTCATAAAAAAGTTCTCATACTAATTAATATCTGGACTATGAAAAAAGAAATAAGATCCAAACGGATATATTTTATAAAATGATGCACTATTAAGTATCGTGATCGTACCAATGTGCTAAACATTTGCAAGAAAAATATCTCTGCGGCGAGGTTTTCTCAAATGAACTGAGGGAGCAAGGAAAGAAAGCGAAACAGGTGGTGCAGTCTTTAATCTTTAGGTCTGCATTACCAAGTGGATTTGTTGAGACGACACGAATTTGTTTTGTTTAATGCATTCCCTAATAATTTCTACATGCCAGTTGGAATCTGTCTAAATACAGTCTATGTTGATTAAACATTCCGTGAAAGTAGTAGCTGCGGACATATTACCAAACAAAAACAATTTGACAATATTGCCATGGCAAACTGTACCCCTTTTATTCTTGAGAAGATTTTTGAAAAATTTTCTACGTTCCCCTATATAACGCTTTGTAAATTAATTGTGGACCAATAGTTTGAACAACACCGAATCTGCAAGACATTACAAAATTTTAACAAGTTTGAAAATCTGGTCAATTGGTTATAAGTTTTTAAATGGCCCCACCATTTCCCCTTTCTTGAATCCCCCACACCCAAAGATGCTTCACACCAAATTTGACTCCAACTGATCCATAAGCTCTGGTGAAGTCGAAAATGTGAAAAGCTTATGCCAGACAGACATACATATTAACATGCGCACAAAAACACAAATGGATGACAAAACAGACTTCCATCACAAAAACTCAACCGCTTCAACTCAGGTAAGCTACATACACACTGGTAATCATTTAGGTTCATCAGCCAGTTGACATAGCAGTAAACTAATTCTATTGAAATGATAATGACAGTTAAATAGGATTAAATTGACAAAATACAAACATTCATCTCCGACTCCTGTCACTGCAGCAAAACCAACATAAAAAAACTGTTTTGAGAACGCAGTAAAAACAAATAACAAGAAAACATGACACTAATCTCCCAGGAGCGTAAACCTTCCATGGAACTCACGCTAGGGATATTGACCTCCGATTTATAACCTTCGTAAGCCAGCCTCATCCCTCTTCAAGGCTTGGCTCTGATGCCTTTTGGTCAGACCCTTATAAACAGTGATGACGTAACGGTATGTAAACTCCTTGTCTCTCGTTTTAAGATACTATTGGCCTATCATTTCCTACAATTACAGTTTCAATTTAAACAAAGGTATTAAAAGGTTGGTTCTGCGTTAATTCTTCATTAAATCCACAATAATCCAGTGCGTTTACACGTAATCAAATACATTTGAATACAGCAATTGATACTAAAGATGAAGAATTGGTTTATTGTTGTTGGGATTATATATATATATATATATATATATATATATATATATATATATATATATATATATATATATATATATATATATATATATATATATATATATATATATACAGGCAAGGGGAATCCAAAGTAAGAAGTAAAAATCAGCCTTCGATATTCAAATCTTATTTGTGTCTTGTTTCACACGCAATACTTCCATAAAGAACCACAAAGGAATAGAAGAAAAATACCTGAAGATGACCAAATGGGAAGTTATAAATAAAACCTTCCGCCTCTGTGGAATTCGTGAGCCTCAAATAACACATCATAAAAACGATAATGAATTTTCTATGTGAAGGTCAAAACTACATTAAAACGACGAAACTGAAACCGGAAGCCACAAAAATCCTTTGATCTTTACAACATAAAGAGTTTGCTCTCGTAGAACAAAAAATAGACCTGAAGATATTACTAAATGTTCAAAATTTAAAAGGTTCGAAGGAGCCTGGAGCCTTGAGCTACGTAAATGAAGTAGACACTAAGTTGCAAAGACTAATTCTTAATCTTCCCAGGGGAACGTCCCCAAAAAATATTTGTGGAAAAATCAGTCTTCCTACGGCAACGTCCCAAAAAAAATCTGTAGAAAAATCAGTCTTCCAAAGGCAACGCCCCAAAAAAATATTTGTAGAAAAAGCAGTCTTCCAATGGCAACGTCCCCAAAATATATTTGTAGAAAAATCAGTCTTCCAACGGCAACGTCCCAAAAAAATATCTGTAGAAAACTCAGTCTTCCAAGGGCAACGGCCCAAAAAAATATCTGTAGAAAAATCAATCTTCCAACGGCAACGTCCCCCAAAAATATCTGTAGAAAAATCAGTCTTCCAACGGCAGCGTCCCAAAAAAATATTTGCAGAAAAATCAGTATCTTAAATTTCTTAAACAACTTTAACTGTCATTGCCATAAACCTATCAATAACAGCAATACTAACTGTCACTGGTAATGGGGACGTGAAACTATTTCCGGTGACTCGATAAGGTATATTTATGCGCAAGGTGAATCAGAGCCTAAAAAAAAAAAAAAATAAAAAAATAAAAAGTTTCAAAGATCTTGTACCGCTTTCCCAAAAAACACACATAAGCGATACACAGATAGTTTTTGTTGTGAAATCCAGCAATATCACAGAAAATATTTCAATTAAATATTTATCTGTAAAATCAATCACCCACCCTACGATTTTCTTAGCTCTGCTTTAACACTATTTCCTTTCCCGGACGTGTTTATTGTTTTCCATTGTTTCTTCCTCGAATACCCAGTTAACCATATTCTTAAAATTTCCGTTTCAGTTCAAAATTATAAGATTTCCCACTTGTATCTCGCTTTCCCTATCTCATCGTATCTAAATTAAAACCTGGTGAAGGCTGCCACGCGTTCGTCACAGTGACAAAAATTGCATCAGCTTAATAACAGAAACGCCAAACTAATCTACATTGCACTCACTCTCCCATATTCACTTCACTCTAACATGAAAAAGCATCAAGGATAATATCCTTCGTTACTAACTTCCTCCTTAATCACCCACTTTCTGGGTATTCACAAATACCTTTTCAACATGAGGTTGCCATTTGAAAGTCCAGGCTAGGAACACCTTACCCCAACCAGACCACTTCTCCATGAGCATTCATCAATTCACGGTAGAAGCTACAGCCTGACCAAGGCCCGACGAGGATTAGCTGGCCAGGAGGGGAGTTGGCGGGGTGTTGGGGGGAAATTTCAGGCCATCTGGAGTCCCAGACCTTATAGCCAACCCCGCCAACAATTGCCATCCCACCTCACTCCCCCTCCGTCGCCACTACCCATCATATGCATTGTTGCTCACAACACCGTCGAGTCCCCAGCTGGACTAACGAAAAGGTTAGGGAAGGAGGGCGACTGACCCACTTTCAGTATCGACATTTTAATTTCCGGGAGCTATGCAAATACTTCCGAATGTCAACGTAAGACTCCGTACGACTCGCAGCTATAAAAGACATTTTGTTATTAATAGTAAAATGTGAAACAAAATTTATTCACATACACAAAGTGCGTGTGTGTGTCTATGTATATATACCGTATATATATATATATATATATATATATATATATATATATATATATATATATATATATATATATATATATATATATTATATATTAGCTGACCAACCCGGCATGCCCAGGAAAGCTCTGAATGACAACCAATAAATTCTCTCTCTCTCCTCCCTAACACTCCCTCTACTCTCTCTCTCACTAACACTTCCTCTCTCTCTCTCTCTCTCTCACTCCCACTTCCTCTCCCTCTCTCTCTCTCTCTCTCTCCAACACCCCCTCTACTCTCTCACTTCCTCTCCCCCTTTCCTGTTAAGATAGTTGCTTTAATTACATTGCCCAACATTTTTGACATTTTATATTTCACCCCTTCTCACCCATCCCCTTTCCTATCAGGCTGAACTTGTATTTAAAGGGCATCGGGACTGTCACAATCCACCTCAGCGACCTCGAAAACTATGGCTTACACACTAATATCTGTCATTTTTTACATTTTATATTTCACCCCTTCTCACTCCCACCTCCACAATTCCAATTGGGGCTGAACTTGGGCTTGAAAGGCATCAGGAAAGCCACCATTCATCTCAGCAACCTCGAAAACTATGGATTAGAGACTAATATCTGTTGTTTTCTGTTTTTTTTTTTTAACGTCACCCCTTCCCACCCCCACCTCCTATTGTGCCAGCATGTCTTACCCCACCGTATTCTTTTCTAGATAGTAAGTTATATGTATACCGAAATTATGTGTGATGAACCCGTAGAGTTTTACACTGAGTTAATCAGCTAAGTCTTAGGATGAAATGCAGGCATGGGCCTAGAACTGGACCAGGCCCCTTTGGTGTAGTGACGCCAACAGTATTCTTTTCTAGAAAGTAAGTCATATACAGTATATACCAAGTTCGGTTGAAATTGCTCCATTGTTTGTTATCTTGGAACACACATACATACATACAACCATTTTATATATATATATATATATATATATATATATATATATATATATATATATATATATATATATCATCGAACATTAAAAATAATTGTTTAAACCTGCATCAATTCAATGGACCTTCCACTTCAATAATCAGCACACAAAAGTCATATTACTGTTAAGGGACGTTTCTCTCATACAAAGAAAATATTCAAGAACATTCATCGAATTAAAAAAATAGTAATACATACAAGAACTAGAAAAAATTAGCGCCATGCATTTCTAAGCATTTTCTTTTATTAATTCTCCCCAAAACCCAGAACTTAATTTTTTGTTAATAAAATTAACTCATCTCCCCGACTATTTCATTTTCTTTCATGAAACAAGAATACATAATCCTTAAAAATACAATAACCTTAAAGAGTACGTACATCACTTCCATGGGAATGTAAAATCAAATAAATGGAAATATATATGAAGAAACAGAATCCAGTACATAAATCGAGTTCAATAGCTATAACTTAATTCTAATTAAAAGAACTAAATTCAGGTCTGACAACGATACGAGAGAGAGAGAGAGAGAGAGAGAGAGAGAGAGAGAGAGAGAGAGAGAGAGAGAGAGAGAGAGAGAGCCACAAAAAGTTCCTTTTCCTCACAGTAGCAAATCTCTCTCTCTCCCCATCTCTGAAACATTAAAATAAAATAAACATCAAATTGAGATATTTATAAATACTGTTACCGCTAGTGCCTACTGGATTCTTTGATTATCAGTTTCAGTTACATACTGAAAGCCATCTGGTTAAATAAGAATTCCTTAGACGGACAAAAAACTCATGAAGATTCAATAGAACTATGTTTAATTAACCTAGGTTTCAATGGTACAGAATAGGCCTACTATCCAAGATATGGTAAAGTCTGCTTCAAAATATATATATAAACTAGTATGGTAATTCATTCTCCTCTTAAACACAATCTTACGTTAACGTAATCTTCGAATAACATCGATTTTCGCACAGCCCAATGACATGGTCTTGGAACATACACCATACCGATAAATGAGGATTATATTCAGACTTCATTTTCAACATATAAAAAAAAAACACTGCTTCATCATAATGAGCTGTTACTTTGTTTATATTTCTTGAAAACTGTAACGTTATTCTGACCGTTTGCGATTGTTTTTCTTAAAGCGGTGTGTGTATCAAAACCAACATAATACATTTGCAAGAGGGATATACTGCATAATCTCCTAGTTTATAAATCAAAATCAACATAATATATCTGTAAGAGGGATATTCTGTATAATCTCCTAAAGTTTGAAATGAAAACAATCCTGAATACCCAAGGAAACTGCTTTAATTTTCCTTTTATTTCATTCTACACTAAAAATACATGCATTCTTTTTATTTCAAATGAAATTAAGCCTAAAATTATGTTTTTCCCTCTGAAATTACAGCATTCTCCAAAAATTAAGTATTTCCTCTATGTAATAATTTATCCATCCCTCACTCACATTTTTCTCAGCACCAGAACCATCATGACATCCTCTAAATTCCACTGCACCAATACTGGAATTGTCCCTTTCACACCCACTAACTTAACCATCACATTTTTTTTTAGCTCTAAACCACCTAATCACCTCAACAGCCAGAACAGCATATAATTCTGAAGTTTCTGTCAATTTTGGAGATAAAGGATTGGTTCACACTGATCAGCTGGACGGGAAAAAACGTCAGTCAAATTTGAATACCAGGATGGAAATTATATTCTTTAATACCGGACCCTCATGGAACATCAACAGAACTGTCATTGAAAAAAAAGGGGGAGATGAGAGAGAGAAGAGAGAGAGAGAGAGAGAGAGAGAGAGAGAGACTGGCTGAAAGAACGCAGCAAGAGATAATAATGAGAATAAGAATGAAGGGGATTCGCCATAATACAAAAAGGGAATCAAACGGTGACCAAGCAATGAACATCAAAATTGAAGAAAACACAAGAAAAAAAATTAAATAAAACGATGGAGACAAAACCCAAAACAACCCAACGAGTTTGAAAAATGAGACCACGGACACTAAAGAAATTATCTCACCAATGTTCTTAACTATTCGTAACACTCCAAGACAAAATTTTTGTGCTGTGTCGGAGGCAACTTTAGGAGCAATACATTCTTGGGGTTACAAACTTTTAAGGTCTAGGGACAACCTCTCATCAGCTAAGGTCTCTACCTGGTCACAACTGTTCTTTATAAATATTTTTTCATGGAATTGAATACTTCCTATAGATGTCAACTAAAATAATTCCTCTGAATCTCTGACCCCAAACGGTCTTGTACGAGAACACTATCGTCTACGCTCATTCTACAAATATAAGATTTTTCAGCTTTCCAATAACTGACTTTGTTAATGAAAAAAAACTCTTTTCAGAATATTAAAAAGTATCTAATCCAATAATTAAAAAAAACTATTTTATACCAGAAATGTCTGAGAAAATTATAATCGCCCATTACGTTCCCCAGAAAATTTTCAGTATCAACAGAATGTTTACTATTATTCTGTGTAAATAATGACCCCACAAACCATTTCTTTAACAACATACTCTTCAACTCTGTTAAAAGGACCATGGTAGAACCCACATTATAAGTTAAACTGACTAAAGAATTTCCAATAATAAAGGTCAACACTTTTTCAAAAAGCTTAGCAAAGCGTATCCAGATTTTGTAAACCTAAAACAACTGTAACTGTTATCGTCTGTCTAAGAAAACCACTTTCTTTCTTACTGAAAATTTATCAAAAGGGTAAACTTTATTTTTTAATGAAAGCTCATGAAAAAGCGCTTACAGATGAATGAAAGTAAAGATAAAACGAAAAAAATAACGTCGGTTAAAATATATTCGCAACAAAAATTGTAACACAACCACAACAAATAAATCCGTCTGCAGTAAGACACCCCATTTCCCTCTCTCTCTCTCTCTCTCAAGAATTCAATTCAATAAGCCACTCCAAGGACATACGAATAACCTCTCTCTCACTGGCAGCGGTTGCAGAATTTCTTGTCTTAATACGCAACTAGACCAAACGGCATCGACTTACCTCTCCCAACAGGCAAACGTTAATGGCCTCCTACTTCTCATCTCTCGCAACTCTTAGTGTCGAGGCTTCTAATTTTTTTCTTCAACGTATTCTTATAGCTTAGTAAGTTTTAATTACGCAGTGAATATCCATCTCTATTTTAAAAAATATATATCTGACACGACTTACAAGCAATGAGGATCGCATTACAACCTAACCAATATCCTCCTACAGATTGTTGCGCTTCCTTTATCTTTTACAATCGTTACATCTTTGCTTTATGAGCAATTTAGACATTATTTCAAAAAGTCCCTCTTCTCAGAAGAAACCATCCCAACAAAACATTGAACTATCCTTCCACCCGTTTACCTGTAAAAATTTACTCAAGGCCAAAAAGGAATATTGTTTAGGAAACATACTGGATTATACAAATTAATTAGTATTAACATCGGTTGTTCTTGCAAGCGCCTTTTATAATCTCTTACAAAATGTCATAACCAGACAAATTTCCCTTCACTCTGAAGGCCAGAGGTTCTCGCAGAATAATAATATTAATTATATGCCATTCTGATAGCCCAACCTTCTGCTAATACGAACATGGGTTTCTGAACCACACCGCCTACATTAATCGGGATCTAGATAAATCTTACATGTTGATGGACAGTACAACTTCTGTCAGAGTTTGTTGGTAGATTTAATTAATGATTTTTAAATCTGAAAGATATATCTAAAGCGATGGATTGCTTGGTTTTATTTAAAAAGCGTTTTTAATATACCATTTGTTTATAGATTACGAATAAAGTATAAACACGTCCACGGTCATTAAAATAACCGGGATGGTTCCGACTGCGAGTGTCAAAACTTATCGACCCCACTTAAAAACGAATTACCTAAGGGGGGATCACCTTAAAAAGTGGTCACCTGAATATACATTAACAATGGCAAAAACGATTATATCCTTATGACATTATGAGCGGAAGTAACGCTAAAGAAACAAAAAAAAATGGCAAATTAAACCACAATTATATTATTGTATTCGTAATTTCCTTGGAGTATGAGTCGGACACTAATATAAAGATACATAATGCAATGGCAAGATTTCTTATAATTTTACAAATCTAAGCCATGAACGTTTCTTTACTTGAATCATAATCTATAAACGAGTGATATATTAAAAACGCTTCATTAATCTTCCATCCTTTGAAGATACTTCCTTTTATTTTTACAAACTGAAAATAACTACTATTATTCAGTCATCAACTGTTTCCTCGTTTATGCAAGGGGTAACCATTACATACCAGTATCTAAATGAGCTTGTCCCTAAACATTAAGTTTCTTCCACCTCTGAAAATGATGATGTAATCTCACCACTGCAGTAACGACACAAAGCTACCATGAAGGCATTCTGGTATATACTAGACATATCGAAAAAATTGTTTTAAACGTCTCTTTACAGGCTAATGCTCTACTTAATTATCAGGTGGCACGAGTGTTACCTTCGGGACGGGCGAGGCACCTTTACAGACGATGGATTTGCGGTGGACAGCTTGCTACATATGCACGTAAACCAACACATTTTTTACAAGATTTCATAAAAAAAAGGAAATCTCTCATTTTCGAAGCGCAAGCTACTATCACAGTAAAGATTCCTACGATAGATACAAATAACACAATTAGTATTAAATAGATGTCAGATATCCAACAGCCCTTAACTAAACCTCACCTATAGCTAAAGAAAACCTAAAACTTATTTTTACCAATCTTTCTGTAATGTGATTAGCTACTGCCACAGCAGAAAGTGTAACGCACGGACAGACAAATCGCCGTCTCAATAGTTTTCTTTTACAGAAAACTAAAAATTGTATAGTCGAAAGAGTAAAATGTAAGCACAAGAACCAAACAAGTTGCATAAGCTTATTACTGTGAGAAGTATGATTTCCAGATCACAATTTGTGTACACAATGATCAAATTTGCTCAAATAATCTTATAGCTACAAAAATCAACAACCTTCTGGCTGAAAATTCAGTAATTTTGACATGGAGTTTTAAGGACACAATCAGATATGTTCCCGAAAAACAGAAATATATATATATATATATATATATATATATATATATATATATATATATATATATATATATATATATATATATATATATAAAAAAACTTGACCCTACACGATAAAGCTGGTGACCTTTGATTTATAAGAGGAAACACCAAACACCGACCTCATCCATTTCGGAGGTTTAGCTGCCGTGATGAAGAACTTAAGCTCCGTAGTCCTTGTTTCAGTACAAGATTAGCCCTTTGTTTAATGTAACTGCTGTTTTGACTTACACGGTCAATAACAAGGAGATTATAAGCTGAACTCATACGAAAGCTCTCATTATATCCAAAATATTTCACTGTGCGTTTTTACACGCAAGAAAATACATATGAAAGTAATAGAAGCTACGGCATAAATAACCGATAATAAACAATGTTTTCTTTCAATATTTTGAAACATGAAGTTGAAATGCCTTCATTATTTACAAATGATATTAGGTCGGGAAACGGAATTACATTTAACCTATCGATTTTACTCAAAGGCTAATTTCCACGTTTTGGTATACAAACATACTTTCAAAGATAAAATAACAGGGTCTATAGTGTTTTATAGAGGTCAACCGAGAAAGGCATGAAGAAAACGAAGGCAGAAAACAACGGTCAAACTTTATCCCTCCACCAAACAGAATTGGAATGATGCGAAGAATTCGTAGTATATAATAGTCCACAACATCAAACCAAGGTGGCTATTCATCGTAAAGACGAAAAAGACAAGAGGACAATTCATAGGCATGCCGCAAAACAGAATAAAGTCGTCAGTGCACCCCTGTTCAAACCCATAAACAGGGCAGACTTCCTTCAATCGAAGCTCGGTTTAAGTCATATCTTCAGTGACTTTCAAGCGGACAAAACCCTTATTTACCATGAAACCTTCAATAACGAAAGACAGGCCTCCGAAATAATATAGGATAATCCTA
Source organism: Macrobrachium rosenbergii (assembly GCF_040412425.1). Classification (NCBI taxonomy): domain Eukaryota; kingdom Metazoa; phylum Arthropoda; class Malacostraca; order Decapoda; family Palaemonidae; genus Macrobrachium; species Macrobrachium rosenbergii. The sequence goes on from NC_089790.1 coordinate 32,442,282, forward strand.
AAACTCTGGTGATCCCTTATAAAGGTCGCATAACCTTCATCACATCACAAGAGATTGAATCCTGGGAAGTATTGAATAAAAGATGTTGTACACACCACCACCCACTAACTTCAATAGAGCGTCCAAAGAAGAAATTGTAAAAACGAGAGCCGACAACTCAACAGAAAACTAATAAAGTTTTCCATTTACAACCAGAAATTTTCAGAGTAAAACTTCCATCGCGTTTCATAAAAACTAAATAGATGAAATTTTCAAGAATCCACAGCTACCAGAGAGAAGAATGCAATACACGAGAATAGAGTGCCATCCTTTATTAAGTAACGCTGCACAATCAATTACAACTTTTCGTACAGCATTAAAGTGGTACACTTCCCACGCACAACCACATATGTGTGTGTGTAAGTGACGAAAATACCTATGCCCCGGATGATGAACAATTTTTACTTACAATATGAGATGCATTTACAACTGTAACCAAGAATTAACCGGGTAACATCTAAGGCTCTCGCTATACTACATTTATGTTAACAGAGCCTTCGAAACAAAGTGAAGAGCATAAAACTAAAACATGGGCGCTGCGAAATCTTCAACTAAAGAGAAACGTCGGTTAACAGCAACCGCCCTTCCCACGAAATCTTAGCCTGGCCTTATCAGCCTACTTCTTCCTGCCAGCCTTTTATCATTTCATCCTCTTACATAAAACTGACAACGCTCTTTAATGGTTTGCCAGTATATAAATTTGCATGAAGGCAAATGTTAGAGAATTATGTAATCCATTTACCAGTTTTCCTAGAAACAAAAAAAAATTTATGATATGCACACTTACGGAATCCGTAACATTGGGACTGTGACATTTCAACTTGATTTTGAATGCACATGGCTTGAAAAAGGTATATCTATCTATCTATCTGTCTACGTATGTGTATATATATATATATATATAATATATATATATATATATATATATATATATATATATATATATATATATATATATATATATATATATATATATTACACATTGTTATAACCAGTGAATAAATTAATCGGATTAAAGTATTTACCCCCAAAGTAATCCAAGAAAAAGCTCTGTTTATTGCATACCCTTATGCAGAACTTTTGCCGGCTGGAATAAAAACAATTATTTTTCCTAGAATCCTCGTTACCGTCATCGTTATTATTATTATTATTATTATAGATAGATATACCTTTTCAAGCCAAGTGCATTCAAAATCAAGTTGAAATGTCACAGTCCCAATGTTACGGATTCCGTAAGTGTGCATATCATATATTTTTTTTGTTTCTAGGAAAACTGGTAAATGGATTACATAATTCTCTAACATTTGCCTTCATGCAAATTTATATACCGGCAAACCACTAAATACAGAATCTGAATTCAGAATGACGATTTCCCTCTCAGGGTTCGCTGTCACGAACTCAACATATCGGATTTCAGTCCAGGTACCAACTGCCTCATTTTCTCCTCGAGTAATAAAATGGATACTCTATTTGGTTTAAAAGAAAATGATGCTTCGCAACTACTATATATTAAATGCTCAATGTTTAATAAAAATTTTTCGTGACGTCTGCATCGTCATTCTTACTAACAGACGCCTATATAGAATCTAAACAAAACGGTAATTTCCTTCTTCCCCCAAAAAAGTTCTAATTCACGAAAGAAACCGAAACCCAGCAACCAGGATTAAATAATTCTGCCAGCAACGATCCTGACGGAGGTACCGAGTTCTGTGTTCGCGTGTGGAGGTGCGTGCGTGAGGTTGGGAAAGGTGAGGAAAGGTAGGCTTTGGCACCGCCATCACTATTCCTCTTCCCTCCATCCTTGATCACTCATCCCCATGGGGGGAGGGGTGTTGGAAAAGAGACTGACCCACTTCCGGCTGCGGCATCCTCACTCGCTCGGAGCTCGGAAATACTTCCGGGAGGCAGCATAACACTCGCAATTTCAATTATAATGTTTTTGAGATTATTGGATAAACGTGTGAAAGACCTGCAATTTCTACATCGCAAAATTATTTTTCACTTCATAAATTACACTTAAATGAAGCTCAGAAAATATTTTTCTGCAGATTCTCCTCAGTAATCAAATTAAAACTGCAAATAACATGAGGAGTCTCCACAAAAATCAAAGACAAGAAAAAAAATACTAATTTAAACAAGGCTTCCTTTCGGAGGGGTATCGTATCGGAATTCAAACATATACCTGTTCTCCTTTGAAAAAATGTCAGTCACCGAATGCCAACAAACTTCACACTCATACTATTTGGTTTTAAGGCTAGATATTTCATTACAGTATTATATTCATGCTGTTTCAATTTATAAAGCTAATGTAAAGTCTTTCAGCGCCCGTTGTGAGAGAGAGAGAGAGAGAGAGAGAGAGAGAGAGAGAGAGAGAGAGAGAGAGAGAGAGAGAGAGAGAGCCGGAAGTGAGGAAATACTGCTGCTCCGGAATGTTTTCCACAATTATTATCAAAATATATATCAATGTAAGTAGGAAAATAACTATATGCATGAAACTGACGAACAAATAAAAAGAAATATTTAATCAAGCTCATGTAAAGATAAGCATACCTGAAGAAAATATCCACTTTCGTTGGTATTGTGCTTTTCTATCTTCGATAAAAAAAATGGCAGTTTAAAGGTAAACTGCTTTTGTGCATGTTAATTACTAATTGTTTTGATCATTGTGTTTCAAGTAACCAAATTACCTTGTGATCAAACGGCCTGTTTGTGAACAATTTACTGCTCGTATGAATTTTTCTTAGCAGTAGAAGCTTGCTTTGAGAGAAAAGACGTCAGAAAATTATTTTACAAGTCATAACGAGTAACGAGTCGGTATTCAGCGTTCCTCTTCGCCTACTTTATAAATAATTAATGATGGAGTTCGTGATATGGAGCTGAATATCCCATAACCATGGTCTTCGATGAAAAATTAACCACAATCCACTTACGAACCATCTCGCTGCAATAGCTGCTGAAAACTAACATCACAGTTAAATCATCTGACCTAGAAACATCGCAATAACTGCTGAAAACTAACATCCCATCAGTTAAATCAATGATACAGAATCATAATGCTATAAAAATGACCTAGAAACATCGAATTTTCTTGTCTTCGCCAGAATAACTTTGTCGCAACAGACTAAAAATCAAGATTATCAGTCTTGGAGTCAAAACTACTGGCTCTGGAAAACTCGAGTCAACATCAAAGTTTTTTTGATTTTGGCGAACAAACTACAAATCTGGATTAATTTCGGTAATCGGTAATCATTTTAGGCAGAAACAATACCAAAGCTAACGGTCATTTAACAAAACTCCAATGATGACAGCCTTTCTGATAAGGATCTCCACTAAATTACTCCTAGTTGGCTCTCGAGAACCCCCTAATCACGTACTTTAAAATTCTGTGGTGACACTATGCATCTCACAGCCCTGAAACACTAGCACACCGACCTGCAAGAACAGTACATTTATCTCATATTAACTACTACGAGAACCATGCTGTTTGTCTCTGCTCAAGATTTACACAATCAAATAAAAGGTGAAAAAACTACAGGCTCGAATTTACAACATAGTTTTCATTACCATTCAATGCAGTCCTGTGGGACTTGATATTACTAAAACTCAATCTTAGGGAAAATAGCTAGAGCACGCCTTAACCACTGACATCGTACTTAGCAAGATAGAAATAACTGCTTTGCTAGTAAGATGGACAGTTTACCCAAAAATTCCACCCAAGTAGCACAAGTCCACGAAACATCCCCCCCAACAATAGTAGTAGTAGTTAAGTATAACTTAGTTCATCCAGACCACTGGGCTGGTTAACAGCTCTCCTAGGGCTGGCCCGAAGGATTAGATTTATTTCACGTGGCTAAGAACCAACTGGTTACCTAGCAACGGGACCTACAGCTTACTGTGGAATCCGAACCACATTATGACGAGAAATGAATTTCTATCACCAGAAATAAATTCCTCTAATTCTTCACTGGCCGGTCGGAGAGTCGAATGCTGGGAACAACAGCGTGCTAGCCGAGAGCTCTACCCACCCCTCTAATGAAGAGCTAGTAGTAGCAGTAGTCCAACCAACAAAACCTAAAGTAAAAAAGACCTTTCCCATAATCACAAATAACAAAGGGCTGAAAACGTAATTCTTTAACCATTATCGTAAAATAACAAAGGACTAAATCATAAATAACAAGGATAAAAATATCACTTTTTAATTCTATATAAAAAATAAGTGAAAAGGGAGGTTTCCACGCCCCTTTGTTAACAAATAATCATCGGTTTTCGACTTCAATCAAATGAGAATTCAATACGAAATATTTTATGAAACGGGAAAGTGGCTTTGATATTGGACTTCTGAAGTTTTAATATATTTTATTTATTCTTTTACACTTATTTCAAATTTGTTTTCGATTTCTCTTAGAGCCAAGTCACGCTGGAATGAAAATACTGAAAAGAAAACGCAGCTGAAAATGCTGATACGAAGCACGAATACAATAAATAAGAATGTGAGACGGGAAGGGTGGGGGGGAGGGGAGCTGCCAATAGTCGTGTTCTTTAGAGCCGCACATCTTTAAAACACTCTTCAGCATAGAACCGCCTAATGCATTCTTTAGGTATTTAGCATCGTCTCTTAAATGTTTTAGTGACTTTCGGTCACTGGTTGTCGTCGGGGATGCTTAGGAATTAATGCAGATCAGAGTTGCTATTTGTTTTGGGTTTTCTAGCAGTCAAAAAATCATTCTCTTTCCTAACACAATAGCAATTATTAATAAAAAAAAATATTACTTGAAAGTAATGAATCCAGCCATGGATAACCGACGTTTCGATGTCATGAAAAAATGTACTCTTTCTTTTATTCTAATTAATAATCAGCCAGTTGAACACTATCCTCCTCATCTTAAATTACTTTCCATGAACATGCGAAACAAGTTAATCCGAACATGTTCTTTCATTTATTCTCTTCTCCATTCAGAATATTCTCTTATATTATTAAACTCATCGGGTTACTGATTTTTTTTTCATTAAAAAATATTCTCTTTTCAAACACTGTACCAAACAAACTCACCACGTTCTTATCACTTAATAAGAAAAAGCATTCAAATGTCTTATTTAATTTTAAAATCAAAATGTTCGTTTATCATTTCATATCAAAAACATCTCGAGTTCAATCCATCCCTCAGAATCTATCGCAACCTTCCCTTCCTCACATGTTTACTGGTGCATCGGAGCCATCTATCTTCCTTTCATCTACAACCGCACCTACTCAAGGACCTGCTCTTCTCACATTCGATTACTATGTGTTCTGACGCCAGTTTTAGTACCTATAATCAATCAATCAATCAATCCGCTTCACGTTGACAGGTACAACCACATACTGAGGGTGATTATCACTCTGACCTCTCTCTGTGTTATTTCCAGTTTTTTCAACTCGAAAGGAAAAGCCGTGACCGATAACAGGCAGCTTCATAGAAACTACGTCAGATTTATTTATTACCACGAGTCATTGATCCTCGCAGTTGTAACACCAGATAACATACAATCAATTATTAATATGAATCGTTCCCAAAAGCTTAAAAAAATTATCGAAATCCCTCTTAATATCACAAGACCACCCAGTAAAAATAAACCATGGAACTACTCAGGAGGGAGAGCAAATGAAAAGGTTTACAACAAAAATCTGCAAAACTTGATCTAAGAGAGTATGAAGAAACGATTTCCGATTATACTGAAATAAAAAGGTCGCCAAAAGGTTAGGGAGAAAATAAATGTGAGGCAATGAAAAACCACGAATATGAAATAAGTTTGGAAAAAGAGAACGCACACACGGCATTTTCTCAAAATTATCGTCTGATGACGTTACCTAAGACACCATCTCAGAAATGGCTCTTGACATTCACGACATTCACACCTGTATTTAATTTATATATATATATATATATATATATATATATATATATATATATATATATATATATATATACATGATACTGAATACTAGTACTTGATTTTATAATAAAATTTTTCGGGTAGTTCCATACCATAAAATTCATACTAACCGAAGAAAAAACAATCTTTCTACAGAACCGTTTACCGTACTTTTTTTTTTTTTTTTAACGTTAAAATTAAAGCCGTTTGACCACTGACTTAATATCAACTCTCTCTCAGTTTGAATCTGATCCATGAAAAATAAGATCAACATTTAAACCCGTTATTTAAAAACCTAGCGACATATGTTTATCAAGGTCCAATAAATTAATTAAAAATATATGGTATAAATTATTCTATGAATCTTATATTTTATCGTATAAATGATTAAATTTAAGGATAATTTAAAATATTAAAAAGTGAAAATTTGTCATTTTATGGGGAATATATCTTTAAAGGAATATCTTCTAAATAAAATGTCTCTTTGGTTTATATTTTGGACTACCTTTACAAGAAAATTTAAATTTGACATTCCATATTTCGAAAGGTAAAAATGTAGTTACTCATCAGCATAACCAATGTCAGTTTAGTGTGACCAATTCTTTCAATGAACAACATTTGAAAACCTTCAACTAAGCTGAAAGGATGATACTATGGTCTAAGTTTCTTTTATTTTGATTATTGTTAAAACTGCTTTCCTCCAGTTATTTTGCCATTTCTTCTTAATCACCGCTTTACTGTATCTAGTATAATAAATAAAAAAATAAATCTGCGATATTGGCAGTACTGCAAAGAGGTCAAGAAGAAAATCGGATAATATAATAAATAAAAAAGAGGAAGATGGCCATCCAACATACCGCAAGATCGAGTTTGCATTTTCATTTCATCTAATGTATCTCTAGATTTCATTTATAATTTGATTTTTACCATAAGAAAATCCCCAAATGAGCTTAGTGAATCAAAAAAGAACGTTACTATCTTTAAACTGGTTTTCATATATAGCACCATGAGGTTTTTATTGCTAGTAATTTCAAATCAAATGAACACTGATGTTTGTTATGTAATGAAGATCACTTCAATTCTTTATTTTGTTTCAGCGTAATATGTCCAACTCCCATTATCTTTGGAACCATCAGTATATAAATGATTTAAACTGTGTTCCTTTATATTTGTTAATATAAAACAGTTTCATAGAAAGTGGGTTATTCAATTTATTAATTGGTATTGTACATAGTTTGTTACATATCACACACACACATCATCCATGGAGGCATTATTTTGTTAAAATTGTAAAATCTAATATTATAAAGATCATTGTTAATAAATAATCTAATAGCTCTAATAGGGAAGGATGGGGTAATTTTTAATTCCAGAAACAATCTTAGTTTTTAAATAAATCTTTGGTTTTGCTGGACTAATTTATAACCTTTAAACCTCAAAACTAAAGTTATTTTGAACTTAGTAAGATCTGTCCCATTTCTTTACCTGGGATGATCAATCAAGAATTGGACTGGTAATAATTTGAGGATGCTCCCGACTGTCACTCCCAAGGTGATGTACTGGAACTAAGCTATTTTGAGAATAGTCTGAAGCAGAACTTAAGTTGGACTGGATTGTCTTTCTAAATATTGGGAATACAAGCAGATGGCTGGAACACCTGATAAAGTTTCAATAAAATATCTCTGTGCTACCATGAAGTGTGGCCCTAATTTTTTAAACCCATTTGGAAGATTTTAAGGGCCTTTGCTTTGGTATCTCTTACATGGGCCTTCCAGTTCAAATGATTGCAAAATATAGGCATAAGAGTTTGACCCTCTGGATAAAGATTGGATGGGAGTGTTATTCAGTAAGAACTAGTCATCTTCGTTTCTGACCTACGGAATCCTGTAAAATGCTATTGCTTGCGTTTTTTCATCAGAAAATTTAAATCCAACAGATAATGCCCATTGTTCAAGATTTATTTATGGAGATATTTAAGATTCTTTTCATGTCACGACAAGTTTGCCCTTCTAAAGTGTTAAAAGTGGCAAAATCATCAACCTATAAGCTTTGTTTACATCTTTTGGAAGTGTTTTAACTATGTTCCAGTGATGTGTTCAGTTATTCCGTGAGTCCTAGGCATCCTTCCTTGCAGGATACCTTCTTTTATTTCTGTGTTTCCCATAATTTTGTTTCACTAGTTTGCAATGTAATCTTTCTGTTAAGAAATTTCTTGTAGAAAACCTATTCACCCCTGGATTTATGTCATATAGAGTTTTTATAATTAAATGTCTCCATGTTGGATCTTCAGCTTTTGAATGTCAAATAAGACTGCAACAGTGATTTTCCCTTCAAATCCTTTTCTTTTGATCTTCTAGTGATGTTAGTGATTTAAAGTTGAATGATTTTCCTGCATCTGACTGATGGCTGCTAGAACTTTATTTTTCTCTAAAATCATACTTCTTCTTTGTTTTTTATTTTTTCCCTTTTACAAAGACAACTAGTTAGTGATAAGGTCCAAATAAATTAATGTTGGATCTTTGCCAGGTTTGTATAAAATCTCTAGAAATGTTTCCATAACCCCAAGGAAATTTCATTTCCAAGATGATTATAAAATCTCAATTAGCATTCTTTTCCTCCATTGTTGTTTCAGATGCATTTGCAACTTCAAAAGATCATATTATCTTTTCCTGGGTGCAGAGTTAATTCAAATTTTAATGCAGCATCACAGACTTCTAATGTAAATTCCACATTGTAGTATATTGTTGACTTGTTTCAAAATTAATTATAGTTTTTCTTCATTCCTGTTTCTATTTCGGAAAATGTTCGAATAAATTCAAGCTATTACTTACTGATTCTAGGTGGCGACCTATTATATTTGATATTTCTTTTAAATCATGAACTCTTTCTCCGAATGTAATAGTTAGGTGAAATAATATTTGCCATTAATTTTTGTTCAAAAATCTATCCCACATTTGTATAAAATCTTTGAGAAATCTGTTCGAAACGTAATTGTCCCAAGATGACTTCCTATTACTTATAACTTTTTTTCCTGAATTGAGTGATATTTTATTCAATAAAGGTTTGATAAATAAATTTCCAATGCTATTAATACTAAGACTTTCAATGTTGAAATCTGTTACTTTTATATAATTTGTTATATCTTTGGTTTTGTCTGTCTAATCGTTACTTATTTTTACTGTTATCTGCTCATTGATAATTTCTGAAAGATCTATAAACCACCATGGAACAGGATAAAAAATTTTTGGTTTATAAGTAGTCACCCCCTCCCCCGTACTTGATTTGTCACCAGAACAGTGTCCCTTATAAAATCTGTAAAATATGAATTAATTTTGTTGTGATCATTTTTCTGAGGGGTTGTCTCATTTTTGGTAACTAAATTATACAGGACAAATTTTAAAAATTGAATCTTGAGAGACTCCACTAAATTGATGTCTTATCAAGGCGAGAATTTCTAATTCCAATTGGGAAGACCAAAATCAAGTCTGGTGAAACCTTATATTAAGTGTATTTCACACAACATCCAAGTCCTTTCAGGACTGAACATTCCAGTTCATAAGAACACCTTGATTTCACGCTACAGCCTGACATAAAATCCAGTTAGTTTTCGAAAAGTATGTTAAAAATTTCATTTTCCATTTACAACAACATCTTGTACTTAGACATATTAAATTTTAACAAAGTCTCCTCAGACTTACTAATCAATCGTCTTACTCAGACATATCAATTTTCATTCAGTCTGAACAACTGAGTGCTTCAGATTCTTGCAATTAAGTCTTTTCAGCCAACCTGACTCTTCTCAGACATATTTGATTCTCTAGCGGGTCCAGTCCATATAACCATTATTTCAAGACGGCTACTGCCAGAGCCCAACAAAATGAGGACTTTAAATTCTACGTCCACTGGAAAGGCCATGTGACTATCAGGACAAGCCCTGAGGGAATGGGTTCAAGAGAGAGTGGATGATGCCAAGGCAGAAAGAGAAGCTGAGAGACAAGAGAGGGAGAAAGAAAGAATTGCCCAGGAGAGGAGATAGAACAGCAAGAGAGGGACAAAGAACGGTAAGAGAGGGACAAAGAACGGCAAGGGAGGGAGAAAGAAAGAATTGCCCAGGAAAAGAGAGAGAGAACGGCAAGAGAGAGAGAAAGAGAGAATCGCCCCGGAGAAAAGAGAGGCGATGGAGAGGGAGCAGCGAGAGCAGCAGCACGCCCATGACCTCCAGATGTTAGAATGGCAGAATGCCACCCCACCTCCTGTGGCGGGAATGAGTGCCCTCAGCGAAGCTCACTCGTTCATGCCAAAATGGACAGAGGTAGAACCTGAAGTATGGATTGAGAGGGCCGAAGGAGTCCTGGAGTGCTGCACCCTCTCCCCGCGGAACTCTCCCTTGTTCTCACTAAATTCCTGGGAGGGAAGGCACTTTGTTTCCATGCCCTTCGCAAGGATAGGGGAAACTGGGAAGCTGTACGCCATCCAGCGGTTACCAAGGCGTTCAGTTTGAGATTACCCTTGAGCGGTGGAAGAGGCGTTGGAGAGAGCAGCCAAGAGAAGCAGGCCAGACTTGGTCCAATTGGGTGTTCTATTCTGAGCGGGCGTTAGCAAACACTCGAGTCCGAAGGAGCCACTATTTCATCAAGGTACTCGAGAAATTTAAATTTGGGCATTTCCTGTGCTATGCCCCTCCTGCTCTGGCCACTCATGTAGTAGAAAAGCCCCTGCAACAATCACCGAGAGTTGCCGGATAGCAGACGTGGGAGACTCACCACCCTCAGGAAGGATCCATCGGGCAGAAGATAAATCCCCCACCCCTCCTCGGAGGATCAAATCCCCCCAAGAATGGAAGCTCAGGCAAGCCCTTAACTTGCCATTATTGCAAAAAGATGGGGCATTCCTCTGATCAGTGCCGAAACAAGCAAACAGCACCTCTTTCTCCTGGAAAACCATCCAATAACTCGCCTGCACCCTCCACAGGGGCAGTGTGAAGAGATTTCAGCCAAACCTTTTGCACACCATGCAAGGTTTATGGCCACTCTCCCTCATGGGCGAAATGCCCTAAAAATAATAAGTCCAATACTCCTACCGTTGCCGTGGTCGTCACAAATTCCAAGTCCTTGGGCCCTCCCGCCGAAGGTCCCATGTATGTGGCCCCCTCACTGAGGCAACTACCCTACACACCGAGCCAAGGCATTCGATGACTGGTGTGCAAACCTCCCTCACACGAAGGGATAGAGTTCCCTATGGAGCTGTTGTCAATAGACGAAAACTCGTCACGATCGAGGGAGTAAATCAATTTAAAATGACACTTCCTACGGTCCAATTGAGAGTCACAAGACCTCATCAATCAAAAATTTGCAATCTTGCAGTAGCAAGCTATCTTCCCAGAGGCTATGACATCATCCTGGGACAGGACTTTCAGTCCCCACCTAAGTCACGACAATCCAAGGATCCACATTCCCCAACTCATTCCTCAGGTGCGAGTAATCCTCGCAGTCTTGACTGGGGGGAAAGGTGGTGACCTTTCCCCCCAGTCAAGACTGGCACCCCTTGGGTACCATAAGGACGTGAAGTTCCTACCAGTGCCACCTGAGTACAATGTACGGTGGCCCCCTTGATCGATCCCCAATCCAATTCCAGTGCCCAGCCCTGCCTCAGTGCCAGTGCCAGGGCCCCAATCAGATCTCCCTCCAGGAGATGCATGCCAAATCCCTGCCAGTGCCACTTGCATGCACCAAGCAGTGCCAAGCTCCGTCCATCCTGACTGACGAGCACCAGAAACCACTGATAGTGCCTAACCCTGCCTTAGTGCCAGCGCCAGAGCACACCCCGATCTCCATTCAAGGGATCCAACTCAGGACCCCCTCTCTTCTCCTAGCCTGGCACCGCTACCAGCGTCGGTAAGAGAGAAGGTTCCTCTCGACCACAGCAGAAGTTCACCTTGCAACCCGTGCCTGAGCTAGTCACCGCTGCCTACGAGTCATCCACGGCCCCGCCGACCGTCACCACTCTCTTGCCGCAGATACCCTTGCGAGTCACAATTCTGCCCCGCCTCGCTGGGCTAATGAACCCTGTGAGCTGCAAAAATTAATAGCTGAGCTGGCGAACAAAATTCCTGCGTCAGCTGTCGCAGCAGCTGACCCAAGTGGCAATCCATGCCGCCCTCCGATTCCCCAGCCAAGGACAACTGTCCAAGTAGGAGAGGTTCGCAGCGGAAGTACCACGGGCGTGGGAAATTCCAGGCAGTCTACAAAGAGCTCTAGAGCTCTCCTGGCACCTGTGCCACCCCTTCATCTTTCGAAGGTCTTGGCACCTCTAATCCAGAAGAGTATGTCAAGGCCCTCCACTATCTTCTTCCGTTCCTCTGGAACTTCTATCCCTTATCCTTCTCTGTTAATCTTTCCTTTATCGCCACAAGAGGCAATTAAAATATGGGATACCATTCCCCTCTAAATACATAAATCATTTTGTTATAAAGCAGTAAGAACAACAGAGTGGGAAGTGGCACGCCCTTGCGCCCATACTTTGGCACAGGGCATATGTGTTAGCTCTTCCTGAAGGGGTCGCACCCTTTGGGTTTCCTTTTCCCGCCCTTGGGCTGAGACAGTCCGGGCCGTAGACTACAGGCAACGGACGATAAATCCCCGCATACACAATAAATACCTCACTCTATTACCATTGGCTCCTCATTTGTTTATTTATTTTTCTGTTTTTCTACTTTTAACGAATCGTGAGTCATAGGGACTGCTCTTGTGATTTTAACGGCACCTTGTATCATTCTGTTCATTTCTCCTTTTGCTTTTATTTTTTTTTGTAAGAATTCTATTTTTGTCCCAGGGCCCTGTCACTTGTTTGCTTATCCTGTCATAACACTGAACGAGTATCTATTTATAGCCTTTGCCAGAGTTATGGGCCGTGGAAGCATAAAATTAGCGTTGTTTAAAGTTAGCGAATTAAAACTCGTGAATACTCTCGCTTGCCCACAGCTGTCAAAATTCCCCAGTGTAAGCTGTCAGCCGTCAACTGTCGAGTTGGCGATCCTTTGAAATGTAAGCTAAGCCTTGAGCTTGTAAAAATTACGTTATCTTCTAAAGGGGATGTCATTTACAAAAATAAACGCTGTGCTATCATTTACACTGCCTCTTCAAGGCACACTAACTGCATGCCTCTGCTTATTTAGAATTAGAAACTTATATGTAAATTAATTCTTAAATGTTGTCACTGCCTCAAATTTACATGGTCCTCGTAATCCCAAAGTAACGTATACCATACAATTGAAGGAAATTAATGTCCTATGTTAAAGTAGTTTAATATTAATGTGTGTTGGAAATAAAGGGAAGTAAAACTTCTTTCCATTTTGTGTTTGGAATAAAGTAAAGTAAAGCATCTGTGCCGACTTCTTAAATATCAACATGCGCACCTGAATGAAGGTGCGTATGTCTTCTTCGGTGGGGAGCTATTATAATACAAGAAGTCGCTACACAGCCAACCCTTAATTTGCCCTTAGTTATTGAAAGTAGAATCGTCGCTGCACAGCCAACCCATAGTTTGCCCTTATTAGTTATTGCAAGTAGAATCATCGCTGCATACCCGATCCTAGTTGACCTAGATATCAAAACTAAAGTTATCAACAGTTCGATATGTCCCTTTTCTTTACCTGGGATGATCATTCAGAAGGCATGGTAAATAAAGCTGAGGATGAGAGGCTGACTATCACTCCCTTAAGCAGCTTAGTTCAACTAAGCTACTTACGAAAACCTTTCTGAAGGCAGATTGAGTTGGCTGGATTGTCTTTCCGCAGGAATACCTTGGGGAATACAAGCAGATGGCTGGAACACCTGATCGAGTGACACATCCTTAGCCTGCTACCACGTGGGCCCATTACTGGGGACCCTACTCTGGACAGCGGCCTTAAAAGGGCCTTGGACAGAGACATCTTTGCAGTTAGCCATACACGCGGGCAAGTGATAAGAGATGTTGAGAGGTCACCCTCCACCCAGATTCCTGACGTGAACCCAGTACTACAGTCATCCTCGAAAGGACCTACCCAGGAACCTGAGTACAATGTCACGTGTGTGAACGCCCGCTGTCATGCTAAACCAACCCCCCTTTAAGGTAAACTATGAGTGGAGGCCTTTTCAGTCACGACTGTTTGCCCTTTTGAAGTGTTACGAAGTGCCAGTATTGTTTTCTCATCCTTGTGTTATTTGTTCAGTGCCTTTTGCACTGTTTCGTGTTCCAGTGTAAAGTGTTCAGTTATTCCGTGAGTCCTTGGCATCCTCAGTGCAGACTCGAGTCATATTCTGTGTTATATTTCCCTTTACTGGCGTGTAATGTGTAAACGTCTCTTGCAGGGGGACCTATTCACAGTGGACTCATCTTGGACTGTGCCTTGCCCTTATTCAGGACTCCAGTAGGAGGATCTTCAGGCGTTGCAAGCCCTTTAACAATTCCATTACCCATTTTCCCTTCTAATGCTTGTCTTTTGTAAATATAATTCCTTAATTTATCCCAAGTGTTTATGTAACATTTCCTTATGAAGTAGAGCCTTCAGCTCCTAAAATCATCCCTTGTTCTTTGTTTTTTACGATTTCCCTTTATGTAAGTCAGAACTCCAAGGCCAAATAAATAAAGTATCTGTTGCCGGCCTGTAAAAATCTCTAGAAATCATATAACCCCATGGAAATTCGTAAAAATATTATATATATATATATATATATATATATATATATATATATATATATATATATATATATATATATATGCCCTGCATGAAGAGGAGAAAACCAAAAGCCTGTTTATCCAAAATTGTTTGAAGACCACATAAACTCTTGGTTTGGTAATTAATCTTTATGGATATCAAGTTGAGAAAAATTAGGTTTGATCACGATTTTTCATATTATTTTGCACATTTCTTACATCTTCATTGAATTCGTTTAAAAACAAGTAACATTCTGGGGCACGAGATGTGTGTGTGTGTGCGTGTATGTATACGTGTATGTATGTGTATATGTGTATATATATATATATATATATATATATATATATATATATATATATATACATATATACACACATACACACACACTACGGAATTTTACCACCTCGTTTAGTCGTTTTCTTTGTTTCTTTGCTGGGACGATCGGAACGGTTGTTTTCCGGTTGTTTCCCAGAGGCCGTTCCACTGGTTTTTGTTTTGTGTTTCAAACTGCAGGTGAGGTGACGAATGAAAACTGACTGCTTCAGTCAGTATTGGGATGGAGACCTGAGTAGTCCTAAGCAGCATGGGAGACGTCTTTAATTCGAATCAGTATTGGGATGGAGACCTGAGCAGTCCTAACCAGCATGGGAGACGCCTTTAAGTCGAATCAGTGTTGGGATGGAGACCTGAGCAGTATTAAGTAGCAAGGGGATTTTTATCGAGTCAGTGAGAGTGGAGACACCTGGTCGGTATTTGGCAGCATGGACGACCTTGTACCAGATTTGAGTCCTCAACGGCAGTGCGTTTTGGGACTCGGGACCTGCAGGGTGGAGTTCGAGTGTGGTATCACTTTCAGCTGCTTCAGCAGTGCCACCTTCGTCTAGGAAAGCAGCTTCGAGATCACGGGCCCTGGTTGGCAGCTTCGTCTGCAGAGGCTATGTGGGTATTTGCAGGAGGTGATCTCATCTGTATTTCTGCCGTGTGATACGTTTTCCCCGAGTAACTGGAGTGTCCTGCAATGTTGTTGTTGTTTTTTTTTTTTTTTTTTTTTGCTTTGCTTTGGGTTTTCGAACCTAAGGTTTTTGCAGTTAATTTTCCGTTAATGTTTATCGCACTCAGGAGGATAATGCTACTGTACTTTCGTGGCTTTATCTCGATGTCATAACCCTGCGTTGATTATGTTTATTATAGCTTATAGTCCTGCTTTGGCCATGTGTAATGTTTTTGACAAGTTTTTTGTAACTACACACCGTTTGTCGTATTGCCTGCTGTTATTATTATTTTGTATATTTACTCTGTTTTGAGGTCTCTGTAAAACAGCAATAATTTACGTTAACTGTTAATTTTCGTGATTGCTAACTTTTGATTTCCTGACTGAATACTAATTCTTTTTTTCTTTTTGCTCACTTGGGGAGTTTTTTAGTTTGAGTGATGTACTGACTGTAATGCTGCTTTTTCTGAAACCGTTATGTTGTATGTTTACTTTGATTTTATCTGATGATTCAAATAATATTTATGATGTATTAATCTTGTTTAAGGTACTGACTCATTTGTAAGTACTTATATAAAAAGTTTTAAATTTTGTGTGAAATAAATTAGGATTAGGGTCTCCTTTTGTTTGTTTAGCTCCTTCCTCCTTTGCCTGCCTCAGTTGCTGCCAGATTTTGTCAGTCCCATTCTTTTTTTTATTTAAAGACCCTATTGAACCCAATAGCGGTCCATTATATATATATATATATATATATATATATATATATATATATATATATATATATATATATATATAAGCATTCACGAAAATATGCTTATGTTCAAAACTAAATTCCGAATTTAAAATTTACTGCTTTCTTTGACTGTGATTAATCTAATATCCACAAGTTTACATTCTCACTGCACGGATACTATGCATTTATCTCCTACTTGCTCGTATTTTATTTCTAACACACATACCCAACATTAAAACGTTCTTTCATGTAGTAGTGAAATCAGGTTTTCGGAGTCATGAACTCTCACAATGGAAGTGTAATCCAAAGGAATTCCTATACGCAACAGCTTTCGGTTTCGTTCAGCAACTGTATGCAAACTCAGCCCCTTGAACTGCCTACGAACATTGGACAGAATTCGATAATTAGATGTTCAAGAATTTCGAACGGAATTCTAGTAGTAATTTCCATTAAGCGGAAGATATGTGAGATGGAATGTAAATACATTACGGTCAGAATTCCAAAGTTGGCCAAATCCCTAATGAAAACATATTGACCTCCTATACAGCTTAAGTAAATGTTTATCCATTAATAGAAAAATGGTTCTCAGTTCTTAGGTTTACTCTTAAAATTCCAGTAATAAGACTTCTGAAGTTATATTAAAACTGAATTTATGTCAATTTGAAGATGTGGTCATTCAAGGCAATCGAAGGAATATGGCTAACCATATTATAAAGGTGTAATTAAGAGAAGGTTTGCACTCTTGAAAATACCTTGCTACTATATTAGCTGTCATAATACTTCGCAGTGTTGCTCTTTTACCAACCAGCTTTGTATGTAATATCGAAAACATGTACCCTTAAGCCCCGGCATTTGAGTAATAACTGGTCTGGCATCTATTCTGGCGTTGTTTTGGTAGTACTAACAAGATAGTGTTTCCCGTTTTTTGCATGACAGGTGCTGAATAACTTACAAAATGTTCTGCCATGAATATCTCAGTCTTAATCATTTTTCTAGTAAAACACTGCTGATGACTGTCTGCTGTGTAGGATACCGAGATGATGTGCTTGACCTCTTTAGTGGCACCAATAATATATTACGAAGTGAGGTTTATACTGATTGATAAATATTTAATTGACAATTGTTGTAATTAACTCAACATGACATTTACAACCACGTTCTATATAGTTTTAGGTGTTCTATTCGCAGGCGAATTATAAAAACTACACATCCTTAATTAAATATGGCAATAATTTTTGACAGTTTAATACTGTGATTCCAAAGTCATTATGCTTGAAAAATTTAATTTTTAATTTTAATCAGCACAGAAAGCATTGCCTATGGTATGTCTAAATCCACAGTTTTTGGACTCGGTTCGCTGTGATTTTCCCAATAGAACGTTCTCAAGCTATCATGTTTAATGGCAGCAAGGGATGTTTTCCTACTGTAAAATGACACTCACCTTCATAATTCAAGTGACTTCAAACAGCAGCCCTACATGGATTACAAATAGTGTGTTTTCGACATAACCCACGACAAACTGAACAGCATTGAATGAAGTATTTTTGCACGTATCCAGCCCATTTTTTATTTTACAAAATGAAAATGAAGCATAGTAGTGCAAGTATTTGCTCCTTGAAACTCCACGTTACCTACCAAATCAGTTTCATTTATCGAATTTAAAGAGAAACACAAAAGTCAGTCATGCAAGCGTGCGCACGTCTCCCTTACTGCCCAAGGTGAATCAACTCCCAAGAGCGGGATGGGTCATTTCCATCACATCCGTGATGGATGACAAAAGAGGGATCGAAAATATTAAACTTCACCAACGCGCTCAATGTTTTAAAAATGCTGCAGTAATATGACACTAAGAGTCTTAAGCAATGAACCAAATTACATCAACTTACCTTCCTACAAAGGCCCCTTGCTTCCTGGCCCCGATAATCTCTTCCTGAAAAATAAAAATTTAATTCAAAGTTACAACTGTACAGTATGTATACATACATAATTATGAGATACTTAAGACAAACACACAGCACAGACTCCAAAACCTATTATGACATTCTGGATGCTGAAAGAACACTTCCTCCCTTCCTTTAAATTTTCCCCTAAATTTTAATTTGAATTTACTATTTCTGAATAACCAGTTCATTAAAATCCATATTCATACACACGTAAAATATTCAAGTAATCAAAAACAGTAAAATTTTACCTATACTCTCGTTTACATAAAGGAAAATTCGCTGAATTCTGAAATCAGATATCGACAAACACGAGATGGATATAACAGCAATAATTAATAACATCTGACTTGTATTATTAGTACGAAATATATTCTACATTAATTCTGAACTTCCTTGGAAACATTTTATGAATTTTGATACAATAAAGTAAAAAAACAATAATAATAATTATATTGATATGTCCATACCTTCCGTAAGCGGCTAAGTCAAGACAACGACCTCTGTGAAGAGGAATGAAAGTATTAAAAAAAAAAGACGCAACCTAAAGGTCGGGAATTAACAATTAAAATACACGACGAAGCTTGAAGGAAAAATAAAAGCAAAGAAAAACTAAACTGAAAACATTACGGAAAAACTAGTAATAATGGTGAGCGGATACAGTGGTAATAGGAAAAGGTACTACCGTATGTGACTAACGAACACAGACCATGCTCATTGTGTTTGTGACAACAGAAGTGGGAAACTTGACTGGGAGTGAAGTCTGTAAGCAATGGTACCGCACTCACTGTCATGGAACAGCAACAATATGTAAAATGACAAACAAATGAAGAAAAATATCTTCTTTACAAGCGATGAAACTAAAATCAGTTTGACGGAGATGGCGGCGAAGCTAATCGACAATTTCACCAAGATGAATGAAAAAATGGAGGCCCTAAGTGAACAATTTGGAAATATACGAACGAAAAATAGAATTAAGATCATTTTTTTTTCATGCTGAGAAATATGGTGATTTTCTTATACTTGGGGGGCTTGAGATATGGCGTATTGTAGAAAAACATATTCAAAGCAGAAGCAAACACAAATATCTGTCTGTTTGTATATGGTTAAATAGAAACTGAGGGACAATAACCCTGCCAGAAACTGTTATATGGAGTTGGTCTTTTCACTAAAAAAATTTGAAAAATAGTTTTGAGATAATGCATTTTATTTAAACTAAAATGCATTATTTTAAAATATTTTTCTCATATTTCTTTAATGAAAAGATAAAATATATAAGTTTTAAACTAAGCCAAATTGAGATACAGTTCTCCGAGAATCCCCAACATGAAAAGAAAAACGAGTTTCGAAGTTTGAATGCGAGAATGTTATATATAAATGTTCTTTTCATTAAAGATATTTGGAAAAGTTTCAAAATAATGCACTTTCTTTTAAAACTAAAATGCATTACTTTAAAACTATTTCTTTAATGAAAAGACACAATATATACAACAGTTTTAAACTAAGCGAAATTGAGATACCTTTCTACCTGAATCCCAACCACAAAAAGAGAGAAAAAAGAGTTTCGAAAAGTTTGAATGTGAGGAAGCCAATAAAATAAAAAAAAATGTCGCAAAAATATTGTGCTGTTGACCCACTTCCCAGGGCAACCAATTAAACGGGAAACTTTCATGAACTTCTCGTGTAGTCACATAAAATTGATAAACCTAAGCATGGAAATCCATTACTACTCACTGGGAGGAAATGCCACAAGTAAACTACCTTTCAAGAATAAAGGAGATAAACTATCTTTAAAATCGAATCGACCACTATCTATTTCCTAAACAAGGAGAGGGGGAGGTTTTTTTTTTTTTTGAGAACATATGACAAAGAAAAATAGAAAAATTTAAATAGTTATGAAAAAGAATAAAATATTCGAGAAAATTATGGACTGTAACAGCACAAATCAATGGACCGGATGCACCAAGTGAGGACCATCAAAAGTAAACAAGAGTGATGATGCTGGAAAACAAGCACCGGCAATACAGAACAACAATTACATTTTTCTCAGACTGATGACATAAAAAAAAGTCTTCCAATTTGAAATCTGCAATAAAAGTTCACAATATTTTGAATCCTAACCTATAACAGTCATATAAATGAAAACCCTCCAAAATAACACAAAAACTATGCGATTTTTTCATTCGTTAAAATCTCAACCATTCTAAGTTTATCATATATTTGATCTAACTGGATCTTACAAAGTAATGAAGACAAAAGCCTTTTTCCTTCCTTTAAATACAAATACATAACAAATTGAGTTTCCCCTACTGTTGAGAATCATCCTATCAAATCATCGGCGTTTAAAAAAACTAAAATGCTTGAGTAGTGGTAAAAAAAAATGACGATCTACTTTCATTTCCTCCTATAAATATTTCGTCAACGTTCTCTTGATTTGAGGCTGGAGACTCTTGATGAAGAGTCTCCACAAAGACGAAGGATGAATATTTTAAACTTTTCAGTTTCTAGAATAATGAAACTGACAAACGCGAAACCTTCGGCAATATTTTTTTTTTTCATTTATAAATGCAAGTTAATCAGGTGCAAAGAATTAAGATGTCGAATGGCAGACGGTATCTTGAGCCTAAAAGATCAGACTTTCAGATCTTCAGGAGAACCATTCGCCTTTAATTATTTAGGCACATTCTTTCAAAGTAGTGATTCCTAGGGCCGACACGTGACAGGAAAAAAAAAAAAAAAAAAAAAAGTAAAAACAAGCCAACGAACAAATACCATTTTCTTATTAATTTTAAATATCTATGCATCATAAAATTTTGATTTTCGTACTTTCGAAAATTTAAGTCATTATTCCGAAAGTTATCCACCAATGTTAATTTTTGGAGATAATGGTCAAATGCAAACATGTCACCAATGAAAAAAAATATCCTTTCACGTAAAACTCCATACATAATGGAAATGATATAGTCACAACTACACTCGGATACGCCTAATCAAACATTTATCCTCGTTTAAGATGATAATGTAAGAATATCCTGATTCCCAAAAGACATTTTCATATTATAATAACTGAGCATTTTCAGAATATAATAACTAAACAGACTCCAAAAATCTAACAAAAACATGAATTTAAACAAATAAACAAACTTGGTAATACTCTCCTCGGGGTATAAACCTTCCACTGAACTCACGCTGAGGCCATTGACCTTTACTTTATAATCTACGATGAACAGCGGTTAAACCCTCAAAAACCTATAAAGAAAATTAATGGGATCTAGTTCTCGTTTCCGTACAAAATCAGCCTCTCACGAAGTACATTTTCTGTTCTGGTTTAAAAATCAATAATGAAAGAATTGAAAAGCTTAACTACGCGTTAAACATTCATTTCATCCAAAACATTCCGTTGCCCACAAATTGTGGGAGTTTGGAAAGATATTTATGAATTATTCAACACAAAAGTATATCAAGTAAGCCAAATTTATATATATACTGTATATATATAAATATTCTATAAATATATATATATACATGTATGTGTGTTTTTCAGCTCCAGTTGTTTAACTTTTCACCATTCTTATAAAAATCCTGTTTGCATGTCATGGTATACACGCAATACCGCCATAAAAAGCGAATAAAACCACTAAATATAAAACGGGTAGGATCAAACTGGAAGAAATGGAAAACCCCGCATGCGAAAATATTCGATGATGCATGGTTTCCACCTTCAAGAAATTCATATGAATTGTGAGAATTCGACATACTTCAAAGACACACCATCACACCCAGGATGAAGATTCATCATGAACGGGAAAACTTAAATCAAAACTAACATCAGTTCAATGAAACCAATGTGAGAAAGAATATATATATGAGAGAGAGAGAGAGAGAGAGAGAGAGAGAGAGAGAGAGAGAGAGAGAGAGAGAGAGAGAGAGAGAGAGAGCCAATTGTACTGTCCTTAACATTCATGCGCCTTTACAATAGTCATTGGGACATCGTCTATTTCTTCAAATATTTAGCAGAATCTCTTAAATACTTCAGTCACGCGTCCAGTATCTGACCTTCCTCTAGGTCCTAGGTCCTAGGAGATGCTAAGGAATTAGTTCAGATCAATACAGGAAAGATGCGAAATTATTTACCTTCACTTTTGTTCGAGCTAATTTTCCTCTTGTCAATTACCAGTTCTCAAAGACCTTGTCCATTCTATTCAGCATAACAGCCAATGGTTCAAAGTCCAATCTCTGTTAAGCATAATATCAACAACTCAGATATTCTTTCTCACTAGGCATGAAGCTTTTACTTTAGCAGCGCAACCTTCTATCCCGACAAGGTAATGAATCAAAGCATTTCCTGCCTTCGTTTTACTTCTTTTTTTGGGGTGGGGAGGGCATTGTCGAAAATACTGGGAAATTTTATATTATTATATACTATTTTTTCCATTGTCCCTGAAGAAAATAAACATCTAATGACTACCTACTGTATATATGCAACTTACAAACATTTTCAAATTTTGGAAATACAAATAATAAATATGGACTAACCAAAAATTTTTTTAGACCCATGAAGAAAAAAAAAAAACTCCTCTATAAATTATGACAATGCAACTCTGCTATAGGCTGCTACATACTTCTAAGTATTTTCAAAAATACTTTTGTGACACTTTGCGATAACACGAGTCATGCACATTTCATAAAAATTTGACTTCAGAATGAGATTTCTTAAATAACGCGTTTTCAGTTTGTACAAATATATTATATTATCTTGAAACTTTATACTTTACAACGTGATCACTGTTCATCAATTTTCATCCCACCTAGCCTGTCTGACCTCAAATGCCCAAAAAGGGTTAAAACCTTGGATGATATCTACAATGATATTCTCACTGATTAAAATTTCAATGATACTAACCTCACCTCTCAGGAAGCAAGTGCTCTTCTATTAAGTTTATTTCCTATTACAACGAAGTAATTTTTCACTGAAAAATAATTGGAAAAGGAAGAAAGTTAATAAATTCTAAAACGATCAAAATGGCTTTCAAGACTTCTCATAAAAAGACTCTGTTCCTGGAAGCTTAGACAATTCATATATGGAAAACTAAATTAAGAGCGGCCCTTCTGTTCTCAATTACCCCTTTATGTTTTCAATTATGGCTACTGCTCAGAATTACCACATCTTCCAGTATTACTTGTGCTTCTATTACACCCTTTTCTTTAAAATGTATTGTCATTTTTTTCATCTCCATTCTCCACTGTTAGTTAGTGTATCTTTTTAGTTTTTACTTTCTCACATTGCTTATGGAATGGAATACAGATTTTAGGTCAAAGGCCAAGCACTAAGACCTATAAGGTCATTCGGCGCTGGAAAGGAAATTGAGAATAGGTAGGTCTGAAAGGTATTACAAGATGTAAACCTCGCAGTTGCACAATGAAATAATTGTAAAGCAAGTGTGTGGATAGCAAGATGGAAGGTATGAATGGGGGTACAGTAAAAGGAATGATAGGGGTTGCAGCTACGGACCGAAGGGACGCTGCAAAGAACCATTAGTAATGACTACAGTGCACCCGGTGAGGTGCACTGACGGCACTATCCCCCTACGGGGTACACTGTTTATGACCTCTGTTGCTTATCTCGCCAATTAATCATATTAATAAAGCAATCAACAATACCCTTTATTCTCTTCAATACTTCAGCATTTTTCTTGGAGCTCTCATCACCTTCCTTTATTTGTTTCTTTATCCTACATCTGCATCTCTCTCACAATCTTTTATAATTAAACCAAAAACTGTTCCAAAACCAATTAAATGAACTTCCTCAATTAGAATATAAGAACTATCTTTTTCAGAATCTTTAAACGCACTTGATATTCTACGTGGTAAATAAAAAACACTATATTACATGAAAATATGTAAACAATTGAGAAACAAATTTATTACATTAGTCCGAAAATTCCTGTAGATACTATATCTCGCTGTTTTAAAAAGTTCAAACAATTTGAGCTAAATATCTGGACTGGCGAACCTTTCCAATAACAAAGGCAAACTCTGACGAAGTGTTGTCAAATCACAAGGAAAGAAAACCTACAAAAGGAGGACAAAACCCATACAACGAACATAGAGCTAAAAATGTTGGGAGAACGGGATGATAAGAAAGAAGGAAAAACAGGAGCAAAAATAAAGAGAAAGATGGTTTAGACCAGACTATGTTAAGAGGATAATATATCATTTGATGAAAACAGCATATTTTGGACATTATCATCTACAACACCGTGCGACGGAAATGGCCTCTTAAAAGCAAAATTCTGCCACTTACATGTTCTTTATCTTTCACAGATCTCAATTTATATCCAGCCCCCTCTCCGTTCTCATCCAGTTAGGTTTGAACCTTCCAACTCTTCTTGTACCCTGAATATTCCAGCTGACACAACAGGGCGCTTTTAGCCTTGGACGGGGTTCAAATGACGTATACAAAACTTACAATACCAGTTCTTACTTTATCCTGTCACCTGACTCTTAATATTCTTCCTAAAGTTATATTCTCAAATTGACAAAATCTTTCAATGGATAACAGTTTCATTACCATGCCATGATTCATTTACGCACGTCAATACATATCGATTGATAACCATTATACAATCTTACATCCTTGGGCAATTTCAGTGTGTTTGATTTCCAAACTTCATCCATTGTAATTTTATACATCCCATTCTTATTGGGAGAAAAATAAAAATAAAGAGTGAAGGGCAACAAACAAGCACTAGTATTTCGTGACACCATACAAAGGGCTTGACGCACCTTCCTGTAAAAACAAAAGCCAAGAATTTCACATCATACAAAAGGTACCGTCTGTGACGATCTTCCTTCGCAATCTGCTGCCTCACAAGACCATGTAACAATAGATATGTGATTATATATATATATATATATATATATATATATATATATATATATATATATATATATATATATATATATATATATATATATATATATATATATATATATATATATATTTATATATTTGTCATAAACTGGGGTCTTGGTTGGGGATGAATTGAACAAATTTAAAGCTGGTGACTGCAAAGGACCAAGTGCGCCCAGATTATGAACAAAGGAAAAGTTATTTGAAACTTACCTTGGATTTTCCCTGGTTTTACAATTAAATGAGGAAGGTCGCCATTTGGAATTAGAGTTCTTTTACAATTTACAGAGGTTTATTTACAGAGACTTAGCAATGAAACAAGGAGACGAACAAAACGACATGATAGCCAATGGGCACTCATTAATTGGACACAGAACAATAATGCAATAATTGGCAACAAGCAAGCTGAGTAGTAAGGGGGGCCAATGTGCAATACAATTATTCCAGTTACAATAATAATAGCTTAGTCATGCCCCGATTACACTAAATAGTCTCAGTTAGTACACTGCAACGGATTGAACTCCAGGATGGGGAAAATAATTCATATAAAATTTGGCGAGGCCACAACGGACTTCAAGGATCGGACTACGACCAGGAATAGTTCAGGATTTGAAAGGCAGTCAGAATTATTAGGCACAGAGTGCGATGAGGAGCTTGTCTCTCCTGAAAGAGAGGTCCCGGATTAGAAACGGAGGCACACACTGAAGGAAATGGAATCCCCCTATAAATGTTACACATTGCACATGTTAAATATTAACCACTACGTAGCCCAGCAGATAATTAGAAGGAAATCACGTAAGCACAGTATGGGAATCGTAATTGATTGGGCTGTTAACAATGAGAACACGTGCTCGCAATCACACAAAGAGAAAATTTTAAAACTTGTATTACTTACCCTACATTGCCCTTAAGTTGCACTGGGAGAGGGATAAATGCATGATTATCACAGGATCTCTACTGAAATTCAAGGCACATTAATGGCGAGATATGGGAGGCCGGGCAGGACTCTTAACAAGGGAAAATTGCTTTGTGGAGGAAGGAGTTAAAGCTTAAGGAAATGGGAAATTTATGGGGTTTCTTAGTAGAAGGGGAAGGGCTGGTTTACTGACTATTTGCGAGGTATGAACCTTGTCTGATAATTGCGGCGCCAACAATCGACTCCGCTATTCCTCGGCGATAGTTTCAATCAGTCAAGCAGAGAAGATGGCGGAGCGTCCACCCAAGGCGAAGATGAGAACGGGTCCGTGTCTTCCAAAGCTAGCGGCTCCTTGTTTGCTTCATCTTAGGCCGACATTTTCCTGCAAACATGTCAGACAACCAGCAAAAAGGGCAGAGGAAAAGAGTTCTTAAAGTTAAGTACTTAAATATTAAAGTCCTACCTGGCCACTAGCCCTAATAAGCCCCTTTAGTCCTCCCAAGCACTAAGTGCTCCTACCTCACGTGATGGGGGGAGAAGGGGGTTTACATTGTTCCCCAGATCGAACAATTCGGGGTTGAAGGGAGGCCTACACTACCACTGGTGCTAACAGCTTCGACCTGGTTTGAACTACGCTGGTTTCTCCCGCGCCTGCCAATTTCCCTGCCCCAATCTTCAGATGAACAAAGAAACTGCCTTTCAAAATTAATGATTCACGGGCATCTAATTGAGGAAGGGATATATCCTTGATAGGTCCCCCTTAAAAAAGGCCCTTCACACCCTTTCGGGTGTGAGGGTCTTAGCTAATTCCTCCCGACTGGCAACCCGTGACCCTACCGAAGGTGGATTGTGGCAATGCAACATCTAAGGGGAACCTACCAAACTGCTAAGAGGGGTTCTGAATTGGCTAATTTACAGGCCTAACCTACCTAACGGTATAGATACAGCTACTAACTGGCTGTGATGACAGGAGAAATCTACGCCTAGACAAACGCACATGGTAAACACCTAACCTAACCTAACCTAACCTACTATCCCCATGACCTTGGCACTGAACGAGCTGGCGCTAACGAATGGCACGCACCGAGTTATGATCGGCACTACGCTTGACAATTAACACGCAACAAATTGAAACATGACTAAACTGAAGGGTAATTCACAATGTATGATTAAGTAATGTATCAGTTGAGTCTAGAGTGGGTTGGAAGGAGGTTGATTGGAAAAGGGTTAGTAGTACAAAGGCCTAAGTGGTTAATGGTTAATGCTACAGGCTCAGAGGTCACCCAGGCTACCTTCTCTGGGCAGGTGCCAGGATTGCTCTAAGATGGAAGCAGCACTGTGCCAATGGGCACGAGTGCCAGGAGAGCTTATGGCTCTGACTTGCTAAGAGGATTTCTTCCAACCCTTCTTCCTCTTTGGGGGCCTCCAGGGTCTGGCTAGGCCATTCCTAGGGGGCAATGAAGATACTGACTCTGAAGAACGGCCAGGAGTGCCGTCAGGAGCAGGATCAGCGGCTACGGGCTGGTCTCCTACTTCGGCTGCTGCGACAACCGTCGTGGGAAGAGAATCAGCATCCGCGTTCTGGCTGGACGGTTCCTGGTCGACCAGAAAAGAGGTAATGTCCAGGCCTGCCAGAGGGTCGTCCTCAGCAGGTGGAAGAGTGTGGGAAGAAGAAACATCAGGGGTGGGAGGTTCGCACTGTGTGATGATCACGGTTGTGGGGTTTGGTGGATCTCCCGTAGGAGGATCCGAGTCATGTTCTGGATCCGGCACCGACACTAACTCAGGGCCAGGCACGGGAAGTACGCTTGGCGGGGAGCATCCAGCCAAGATAGGCGGAGCTTGGCACTGACCAGTGCTCGCAAGTGGCACTGGCAGCAAACTTGTGTCAGACAAAGCTGAAGGGGGACCCGGGAGATCAAGACCCCTCGGTGTCCCTGCCGTTATTTGGTACAGCGATTCCTGTCTTACTGAGAGGGCTGGGCCTCTCGCTTCGGTGGAGTTGGCCGCTGCGGCTAGCCTACTGGGGCACTCTGACCATCTCTCGGAGTGGCCCCTTACGTTGCAGGTCCTGCAGCGGTAATTTGTGAGATTCCTTCGTGAGGAGGGAGTAATGCGTTGGTGGCCGTCCAGTTGCGAGATCTGCGGACTAGGCCTGGAATGTGGATGTGGTGGATTAGGTTCTGTTGCTTTTCTGTGAATGGAAGGTCCGGCTGACGGTGGCACAGCTGTCACAAAGGCTGTGTCCCTATCCGAAGAAGTAGCGGTGGATGTGCTGGCGGAAGCAGTCAGGCAACAGAGTGGTGTGGGGGTGGGACATCCCCTTAGGATGTCTCGACCAAGCAGGAACTCCACTCCGTGCCTAATTTGTTTGACCACGCCAAAGACGGTGCACTTTGTTGCTCCAAGGGATGGTCACCCTGAGCTCAACTGTGGGGACGGTCAGGGACTGTTCGTCCATCCAGGTCACGGTCCACTTGGTGTGCTCCTCTACCTTGGCACTGGCTGGCACTTGGGCCCAATCAATCAGACTAATGTCTGAGCCAGTGTCAGCAGTAGTTGGCAGGTGCACTGGTGGGCTGGAACCATCCAGAGAAGCCACTGAGACGGACTGTGTCCAGAACCTCTCAGGGTGAGTTCTCTCCGGCGGCTCAGCTAAGGAGGCGGTGGCACTAATCTTGTTGATGTGCCTGGGCGTGACCACGTTTTGGGCATGCAGGATACCTGGAAGAAGAGTGTCCTGAAGCTCCACAGTCTCGGCAGGGGCCCCAGTGATATGTTGATTTCCCAGCAGTGATGGTGTGCTGGGAAGATGGTGTTGAGTTAGGCGGAGAGGAAGACTGACGGTCGGTGGTAGGCTGCCGAGGGTTGTTGCCCTGCTGATTGCTATCTTTGTAGCGGCAATCTGCTTCGGCATGGGCGTACCTTTTACAGATGGGGCACGGATGTTTGTTAGGCAGGCCGTTCCGTGAGCGATTGAAACCCGAGGTGTCCTGGTGGCACTATTTTGCGCAACAAGGTGCTGTGGGAGGGATTGTATGTCTCCCAGGTATCAGCTAAGCGGCAGGCTTCCTTGACGGTGGCTAGCTGCTTATCACTAAGATACACAGCCAGAGGCCCGGGCACACACTGGAAGAGGTCCTCCAGCATGGTCCAGTTGAACAAATCTTCAAAAGTGTCGCACCGCATAGACTCTAACCAGCGGGTTCCAGCTTGGGTCTTGTGACAGGCCCATTCTGTCCAGGACCAGCCGACGTTCTTAGCCATACCTCAGAATCTTTGTCTCCACCTGTCATGGGTGATTTCATACGCCTTAGCGATGGCCTCACTGACGGCAGCCATGTCCCCTCGTTGATCTCTTCCCAGGGCTCGGTGGGCAGCCTTAACTTTCCCGTCCAGGTACTTGGTAAACAGTAAGGCCCTCTCAGCCAGGTTAACGCCGTAGGTCTCGAAGAGGAATTCAATATCTTTGAGCCATTGTTCAGGCTCATCTTCTGTCCACTTGCCAATAAGGTCATTGACTGTCGCGAGGGAGGTATTTAGTGCAGATGGGGTGGGGTTGTATGCTTGTTGGGCTGCTAGAGCTTCTACGTTTTCCTTCTTGGCTCTCTCCAACTCGAGCTCCTTGTCCAAGAGCGCCAGCTCACTTTCCTTGAGGGCTAGTTCATGCTGTCGTCTCCTGTCTTCTTCTTCCCTCCTCTGCTCGGCTTCTTGCTGTCTTCTTCGCTCCTCTCTTTCGTCTTCTTCTCTCCTTCATTCGGCTTCTTGCTGTCTTTGTTCTTCTTCATACTTTCTCTTCTCAGCAATCTGTTCCTTTACAAACCTTTGAAGGGCCTGGCTGGAAAGACTGTCCTCCTTCCCTATATCACTAAAATATTGGTGCTCCTCAGTTGACATGTTGCTGATGGGGAAGGGGTGCTGAGTGAGTTAACTGGGTGTTCCCGGAGGAAAAGGTTTGTGACGATGAGGAAGTGTCCTTAGCTTATTGGCACTTCAGTGAGTGGCACCTGTGAATGAGGTGGCACTGTGGATGAGTGTCCCGTGCAAGGTCACACTAGGGGAAAGCGTTCCTGAAGGAAGTCTGAGTCCTTATGGGCGGATACACTAGTAAATGGAGTGCTCCTGAAGGCTCTATGGTCCTTATGGGCGGATGCACTGATAATGAGGTGTTCCTGAAGGAGCTGCGGTCCTTATGGGCGGAAACACTGGTTGTATGGCACTGTGTTTCTTCAATACAGGTGCAGTGGCTTATAAGAGGTTGCTTTGGTTGGGTGGCACTGTGGTGCCTGTGCGCTCCGTGGAGCAATGCAAAATGTAAGTGCATGAATTGGCACTGAAGGTGAGGTACTCTGCCTGAGCAGAAGGTAAGTAGGGAGTAAGAGGTAAATGAGAGACTCCAGCAGAAGGGAGGAGAAAAGGAAAGTGAAAGGAGAAAGATAAGTGCTTCAGTGATTGCGTGCTTAGCAGTGCCACAGATTAGTGGCACCGAGAGAAATGGAAACTGGATGTGACATGAGTGGGTAGCTAGTTATGAGAACTAGAGGGCGCTGCCTGACATGAGGACAGGTAGGCTACGAGAGAGGCACACAACGTGATAAGATACCCCACTCCTGCACTCCAGTTGGAGAACGCGTAACGATATAGATATACATGCACTTTATAGCGTACGATAAATGATCTGAGCTGAAGCACTTGAAAAGGAAAAAGCTGTTATGCGCGATTATTTGCTAAACACAAGTGCTCATACTGCACGCACTGTGTATATGATAAAATTTAATGGGTAATGAATTTGAAATTCCGGATTAAGTATTAATAGAATTCTTTGTATCTGCTTTTATGATTTTTGAGTTGGTTCCCAAATTCGTAAGTAAATTATGTTGATCCCGTGTTAAAATGAAAGGATACGTGAGGGAAAAGGAAAAAAAAAACTCACTATCTCTCTCTCTCTCGGTGAGCGTTGTGTAAGGGAACGTATTTGTTATGGAATTTGTTAAAGTGGTTTTCTTTTAGGCTCAAGAGAAAACACAGTCTTTTGCGGAATTACGTTACAGTAAGGGTTACTTTGATCAACTTAAACTGATTTTTCAAGTGATAAGCAAGTTTTAAGGGATCACTTTAGAGTGTTCAGTCATAATATTATTGTTATGAGGTTTCAGGTATCTGGCTGAAGCGAGGTAAATTTTTAGTTTTAATAGTTGTGTAATAACCAGGTACTTGATTACTTTTTGACAATATATGTATATATATATATATATATATATATATATATATATATATATATATATATATATATGCATATGTGTATATACACTGTAAATAGCAAACTGTGTGCTGGCCTGGGAAAAGTATATCCGGTGCAGGTGCATTCATGTTGATGTTGGAGGTTTCCACAGTTAGATACAGTGGGTATCTGACACGTTCATTTGTGCCTTCTAATCATAGTCAAGACACATGGAGATAATGTGACAGATTGCTGGAAACGTTGTGATCTTTCGAACATTGAACAGGTGTTGTCGCGCTTCCGGGGAAGGTTTATTGAGTGAGTGTGCATATGAGCACTCTCTAATGGTATATCGTGAGGAATATACAATGGCTATGGACTTCGATATGCGGTTGGGTATGATTTGCTCTTCGTGCAGTGTTACTGGATAAGAACAGCCACTGTGAGATATGTTACTTGCGGCCATAGGAAGTGAGTATGATAACTCATTAACACATTTTTTCCAGACATTATGTGGAATACCCAGATTGTGTTGCAGTGAAACTCCTGTTTCTCCATTATGCATTTTTGTTTTAAATGTCTTGTTCATACACCATTTCAGGTTTTAATACTGTATATGATATGTTTCTTTTAACAGGAATTCTGGGATCGTCCTGTGAGGACGAATATTTTGGAAGTGGCGTTCTTTTAACATACTCTGTCATTTATTTTGGGCTAGAATAATTATGACCTTTTTATTTTGTTTGGTGAACATGGTCTTGAGTCATTAGCATTGGTTGGTCTAGAATCATTAATTCAATTGATTGTGAATCTAAATTTCCTTTGTTATGATTTCCATTTTTAGGGAGTGTGAGTCTCTCCATTTCATGACATAGCTTTTCCTGAAATACCTTCGTTAAATTTGCAAGTAAAGTCTAGTTTCGTATCTCGGCGTTTTATTCCAGTAGGCCTTTCAGGTGTAGTAAGTGATTATGACCCTACCTGACCTTGTGTAGGGTCATAACAGTGTGTTGGCCAGTGGTAATAAGCACGAATAGATAAAGTAGGTAAATAGATAGGGTATAGGTTACACTTCCAAAGAGACATCTTGTTAATACTGGTACTGGCATCTCAGAATAGGATTTGATGGTTCAGCAATTCAGTTTAGGGAGGCGATGTGAAATGCACTCATCAGTCTTTCTCAAGCGCGAGTGTGTGTGTGTGTGTTTAATGATGCGTCATAGGGGGCAAGGTTTTAGTGTGTTTATAGGTGTTTCTGGGATAGTTCATACTGGGGAATGTTTGGGGAAGAGGGTGTGCGCGCAGTGTTTAATTGCGGTACCTTGACCGTTTGTGTGGTAAAACACGCAAAAACATGCATTTCTTTTTTTCTCTTTCTTTGGTGGAAGGATTTTTGCGCCATGAAGCAGGGGCATATGTGTTATTTCTTTTATTGTTAATTTTAGTGCCAGATTTGAAGTGTACATTGCACATCGGGTGTTGGCAGTAGTGACGTCATCCCGAGTGACGTGTCGGTGATGTCATTAGTTTGGCGAAGTTTCTTACCTTCTTTGCCATCCTCTATACAGCGCATTTAAATTTTG
Organism: Macrobrachium rosenbergii; assembly: GCF_040412425.1. Taxonomy (NCBI): domain Eukaryota; kingdom Metazoa; phylum Arthropoda; class Malacostraca; order Decapoda; family Palaemonidae; genus Macrobrachium; species Macrobrachium rosenbergii. The sequence goes on from NC_089790.1 coordinate 32,475,223, forward strand.
GGCGTGGCTTATGTGCTTTGTTTTTTTTATGTAGCAATCACCTGTTTGCATCAGCATTTAGGGTTTAATAAAGGGATTAATTAATTGTTGTATTTTCTCAGGGGACTTAGATTATTGTGAAATAATTTGACAGTTGTTGGGTTAATGTGAGTAAAAATTTTTTATACAAGTGTATGTACATTTCTTAGATATTAAACTTTTTTTTTATAATGACATACGTACCTGTTTTATTTTGGATTCATACGTGTATGTATGCAAAGGGGGAAGCTGTTGCTGAGCTTACTCAGCAATTTTTGTCTTGACGATGGGAGAGGCGGACGCATCTCCAAAATTCTGTGCTCAGCGGTTTTTTTTTTGTGTGTGTGTGCACGCATCAGCAGATCATGGATGTGTTGGGGAGATAGGGGGGAGATATTGCACTAAGGGGAGGGGATCGAATTCTCGCCCCCTTTTTTTTCTCTCTCTTGCTTCTGTCTGCCAGAGTCCCATTTTCTTTACATGAGGGTAGGCCTCCGTTCTCTTTACTTGTGTTTTTTATTTTTATTTATTTTTTTTTTACCCTTAAAGACACGAAGTTCATCTTGACCTACTTTGCGGTCAGCTGTGCGCTGGGCCCGCCTGTTTTTTCCCCATGGGGTTTTGATTTAGTTGTGGGTTAACTAGTACTTTCTTTTGATTTTTGGGGATTAATTGTTAGCAGAAAGAGGATTAACTGTGGGTTTCTTACAGTGTGGGAATTTTTTTTCAGGGAGAATTGTTTTGCTTCGTGTTCTTTCTTTAAGGGGTGACCTTTTGCAAGACTTGGGAAATTTTGCATTTGTGATCAGCCAGAATAAGTTAACAGATTTATTGGTGAAGAAGAAAGCTGTGAAAATGGCGAGAGGAAATAGTGATCAGAGACTCCTTAGGTCAGTCTATGGTTGTGTAGGGTGTGGAGATTCAGTCCTCGGTTTGAAGGGTTTTGTTGATGGTTGTTGTAAGACGTGGAGATTCAGTCCTCGGTTTGAAGGGTTTTGTTGAAATTCGGACGAGTCAAAGGTCGATGGTTGGGCTGAGTTCTCTGGCCCCACGGGTTCGTTGTTTTAATTGTAAATATGCAGGGACACATTAAGAGATTTTGCCGTGTTAAATATTGTGGTGGTTTTAAGAGTTATCGTCATCCTTGGCAGTCTTGTCCGTCTCTGAGACAGTGTAATGGTAGGCTTACATTTCAGAATTTTAGTAGCTCTGGTAAGAAAGTTTCTCTAGGGGTTTTTTGAGGGGATCTAGTGATCGGCAAGCATTGTCGAAAGACTGATCAGTTGCAAAGAAAAACTGGATGGGTGTTTCTTGTGATATAGGACTTCTAGGGGAACCCTCGGAGGCGAAGCCAGTGGTAAATGGGTCTGTGCAAGGGGTCAGGGTCAATATTTTCATCGATACAGGCGCCTCTATTATTTTGATGAATTATGAGTTGTACCGATCAATGTTTTCCGATCGTTCTTTGAGACCTGCTAGAGAGAGAGTATGTGATGTTCAAGCATAAGTTACGGGTTTTGGGATATATAGCTGTGGGGGTAGAACTTTTACAGGACCATTTTTGGTTATACGAGGGGCTGCTTTGGGGAATACTTTGTTACTGGGTCATCCAGCATGTCGGAGACAAAAATCTCTGTTTATACAGGGGTATGTGGTATAACTGTTGGAGTACCTGGTGTGTTTGTGCCTTATGAGGGGATGGATGTGAGTGTAGTAGATGATGATAATGGATCGGGGGTGCATGAGATTTTGCAGGTGGATGCTGAACGTGTCGGTGGGTAAGAAGTGTTATACAGAGTTTTGTCGGATGATGTGGGTTCTTGGCCCTGGTATGGTTGCTATGGTGAAAGTTTGAATTTAAAGGAGTGCATAAATCCAGACAGGTGTGTGTGTGTGTGTGTGTGTGTGTGTGTGTGTGTGTGTGTGCGGATGAATGTAACGAAAAGCTGAAGGAGGTAGTGTGTACAGGTTCTATAAACAAGGTATCGAGTTCAGGGGATATTTGGGTGGAATTGCTAAACTGTAATGATTCAGTTCGCAATTATCAGAAGGGTACTTATGCAATCGACTTTGCTGACTGGGTCGATGAAGATAATTCAGTTGCTATTGTCAGGGACTTTTGTAGTTTCTCAGAAGCAGAGTTACAGACTAGGATGGATGGATGTATGATATTTAGGGCAAAAGCCCAGGCACTGGGGCCAACAAGGCCATTCAGCGCCGTAATGGAAAGAAAATAAATTATGTTAAAGTTATGAATTCATGAAGGAAATGATTAATAAATAAAATGAAGTGATGTGACCAATAAATAAGGGTATGAAGTTTTAATGAATGATGTGCTATATACATAAAAAAAAATTAATGTCATTAAAATTCTACATGATGTAATAAATTATTAAATAAAATTAAATATCGTTAAAAATTTTAATACACTTTAAAAAAGAGATGATAGCAGAAATATCTGCTTCATCTCCCAAAATATCAGACAGGGATTTACCCTGAAAATATCTCTCTCTTTGGTTAAAATATCTGGGGCAGACCACCAGAATGTGCTCCACTGTTAGTGTCTCGTCACAGTAAGCACACTCTGGAGGGCTGCTTCCTTCAAAAATAAACTGATGGGTCAGACGAGTGTGCCCAATCCTTAATCTCGTTAAAATAACCTCTGTTCGTCTGTCAAGCTGGAATGACGAAGACCACGGTAGTACATTATCCCTAATATTTCTATATTTCTTATTATTGGCAAGAAGGAGAAGTCCACCTTTCTTGCCATTTACTAAAACATAAGATCTAATGGGACCTTTTAGATCTGTATGAGGCACTTTTCTAAAAGAGGTTTCTGATAAAATACTAGCAGCTTTCTTCCCTATCTGCCATCTCGTTTCCGCGAATCCCCACGTGAGAAGGGACCCAACAGAAAGAGACTGATTTACGTCGACAATATATACGAAAAAGCCACTCCTGAACTTTTTGAATTAATGGATGAAAGCTATTAAATTTTTTAATAGCTTCTAAGGTGCTTCTAGAGTCTGAGTATATGACAAAATTAGTGTCACTACTTTGAAAAACTAAATCTAGGCAGACACTACGGCTGTTAATTCGGCAGTAAATATTGATGCAGAGTCAGGTAATTTAGCTGTGTACGCTGTATCACCAAGGATAACAGCGCAACCAACACCACTATCTGACTTGGATCCATCTGTATAAATTTTTGTAAAATTAGTATGGGTAACATCGTGCTCTAAGAATTTGCCCCTAATCTCTTCTACAGTGCAGTCCTTTTTGTTAAACAGTTTCTTACATATTGATGCTTCTGGGATAAGCCATGGAGGATTTACAGGATATTCTACTTCCAGGACTTTCTGGGATTTAAGGTGATTATTCCTAACATCCTCATTCAGTCGAATTTGGAATGGTTTAGAAGCTCTTGTACCAGAAAAGCTTCGAGAGTCTGTTTCCTTTAGTGCTTGAAAGGAGGGATTTTTGGGAGCACTTTTCATTCTAGCCATGTATCGCAACCCTAGCTCTTGCCTTCTTAGATCAAGGGGTAAATGGTCTGTGTCGACATAAATGCTTTCAACAGGCGAAGTTCTAAAGCCCTGAGCATATTCTCAACCCCATGTTGTGTACAACATCCAGTTCTTTTTTAGCTTGGTTGTACAGGCTGAGGAATAAATCTGACAGCCATAGTCTAGCTTAGATCGACACAGAGAGTCATATAGCCTCAGAAGGGATTTCTTATCAGCCCCCAACTAAATCCAGAGACAACCTTTAAAATATTCATAGATTGTTTAACATTAAACTTTAGGGCATTTATGTGGCTAGCCCATGTTAATTTATGGTCAATAGTCATCCCCAGAAATTTAACTTCACTCTCGTAAGGAAGGATGGACCCTTTTAAACTAAGTGTGGGAACCTCTTCCACACGCCGGCACCTGGTGAATCTTACTGCAACTGTTTTGGAAGAGGAGAATTTGAAACCATCCTCATCAGCCCACTTAGTAATAGCATTAATAGACCTTTGCAAATGTTTACATACAGACAAGGAATCATATCCTGTGCAGTATATTGCAAGGTCATCGACAAAAAGCGAGCATTTAACAGGGGGCGAGATTTTTTCAATAACACTATTTATTGCCACTGAAAAAAGTGTTACACTTAAAACGCTTCCTTGAGGAACTCCTTCCTCCTGCATAAAAGGTTGGGAGAAGGAGTTTCCCACTCTTACCTTAAAAAGTCTGTCTGATAAAAGGAATATATATGCCCATCTTGTGCAATTGTTTCATGATGCCAATTCTCAGGTAGTGTCATATGCTTTCTCCAAGTAAAAAATATGCCAATGGTCTGACACTTTTTGGCGAATCCTTGCTGGATTTGGTTGGTCAGCCTCAGCAAGGGATCAAAGGGTGGAGCGGTTTTTTTTCTGAAACCAAATTGAAATGGCGATAGTAATCCTTTTGGTCTCCAGGTGCCAAACCAGTCTAGTATTTATCATTTTCTCCATCAGCTTACATACACAGCTGGTAAGAGCTATTGGTCTATAGCTGGTGGCTTGGGAAGCATCTTTATTAGACTTTTTAACAGGGACAATTATGGATATTTTCCAGTCCTTGGGTAAAATTCCAGTTTCCCATATTTTGTTTATAATCTTCAGTAAATATTTTTTGGCATCATCTGGGAGGTGTTTCAGCATTTCATATATGATTGTATCCTCACCTGGAGCTGTGGATTCACTTGAGGAGAGCGCCTCACGAAGTTCTCTTGGGGAAAATTTGTAGCTGTATGGTTCAGATTTTCCCAAAATCAAACTTTGACACATTTCAGAATTCCTAATTCTTTGAAATTCTGGTGAATACTTGTTAGGGCTGGAAACTTTAGAAAAGTGTTTTCCTAGCTCATTGGCAACTTCAGTGGGCTCTGTGATTAGAGTGTCATTTATTTTTAATGAGGCAATGGTGACGCTACAAATTTTCCACTCAGTTTCCTTATTTTGCGCCACACCACTCTTAGTGGGGTCTTGGAGTTTATTCCATTAATATAGTAAAGCCAACATTCTCTTTTGGCTTTCTTATAAAGCGCCGCTGTTTGGCTAAAGCACGTTTGTAGATTAATTTAGACTGAGGGGAGCCACTAGTTTTGTAATGTCTGTAGCATTTCCTAGTCACTTTTCTCAGAATACCACATGTCTTATTCCACCAGGGAACTGCAGGTCTACGAGGTTTGCCTTTTGTTTTGGAATCGAGCTTTCAGCACTCTTCAAAGTAGATTCAATAAAGTAATCATAGGCATCTAGATGAGAATGAAAGGACTCAAACTCCTATCTAGATTGACACCCTTACTAAATTTATCCCAGTCTGCGTCCTCTACCTTCCACTTAGGTAAAACTTCTGATGGAGCATTCAGAGCATATTTCAAATGGATCGGGTAGTGATCACTTCCATTTAAATCTTCATTAACAGACCAATTAAAATCAAGGTGGATACTAGTTGAAGAAATACTAAGGTCAGTGCAGAGAAATGATTATCGTGAATGTTGTGGAAAGTCATTGACCCATTATTATACAGGGTAACATCATTCCTGTCAATAAGGTCTTCGATTAATTTCCCTTTGCTATCTAAAAACCGACTTCCCCAAAGGGGTTGTAGGCATTAAAATCACCTAGCAGAAAGTAAAGGAGCTGGAAGTTGGTCAGTTAACGACTGAATATCTCCAATGTTAAAATCAAGGTCTGGTGGAAGGTATAAGGAGCAGATTGTTATCCTCTTTTCCAAAATGACTGAAATAGCGACAGCTTGTAGTGTTGCATTTAATTGTATTGTGGAGTGCTGTAGAGATTTATTAATAATAATTGCAGCACCTCCATGGGCAAATGATCACCAATTGGGGATATGATTTAAATATTGAATAATTTAGTCAGGATTATAACCAGAGTTGCCTAACATTGTTTCCTGTAGGCATATAATCCCTGGATTAAATTCATGCATTAAAACTTTAAGGTCTTCTGTACGGGCTCTGAGACCTTTACAGTTCCACTGAAGAATATCAAGCAAGAATGCTAAGGTGGTAAAATGTGCTACTTCCCACTCCTTGGAGGGGAAGTACTGTTCCTAAGTGGAGTGGGAAATTCTCCTTTATAAGAGATTGTTTTCTTAATCCCTTTTCATCTGAATTGGTGTTCAGGGTCTTTGGTTGATCTTCATATTTTTTTATTATGAACCTGATGTTCAGAATTATTGCTATGGTTCTGTGCATCACTAATCCTATTTGTCTTAGGGCGGCAAGACTGAATTGAACTCATATGTTTTTGTTCTGAAACTACTTTTGGAACCACCTTTCTAGGAGGAGAGATGTCTTCCAAAACACTGAACCCATTTGAAGTTTTTATTATAAAATTATCATTATCTGGGAACTATTTCTTGTGCGTTTCTTGGTAGTTGCAAACCGTAGTTTTATTATTATTTTTGTTTGTGGCTGTGGCAATTGATGGCTCTGAACTAGCTCTATCTAATTGGGATTGTTCCTTTAGCTTATTTTGGTTTGAAGTATTTTCAGAATATTTTCCTGAATTATTGGCTGATTTTGGCACCCTTATTTTTTGGAGATGAATCGACAGCTGTGGATGTGGTGGAAGATAAATTTTCTGTGCTTTTGGAAGTACAATTTTGCTATTGGACTTCAAAGCACTTGCCAAAGTTTCTCACCAGTTTGGAGATTTTCATTATTATTTATGGTTCGAGAAATACCAGGTTTGTGATATCTTCCATCAGACACAGTTATTGGTGGCCTTACATTGTTGGAAGTTTTCATAAGTTTTATTACAGAAGCATACGTAGTGTTGGGACTTTTGTTTGCCCCCATTACCGTGCGCTTTGCTTCACTAATGCTAATATGTTCATTATCTGCCACTGCCAACACTTCTTGTTCAAATTTATATCTGGGACAAGCCCTAGAGTTTGGTGTGTGATCACCCTTGCAAAGAAAACAGTATCGGGCTGCTTTGCAGTCATCAAAATTATCGTGCTCTGCAGAGCACACAGGACATCTTTTATTGTTATCGCAAGAGTTTTGAATGTGGCCATATTCAAAACATTTGCGACACTGTCTAGGACTTCTTTTATATTTTTTAACCTGCATCCTCTCATGGCCAACAATGATGGTATCAGGTAGGTAATTGGAGGAGAAGGTTAAAAGGATAGCTGCATCACCACCCAGTTTTTTTACATGAGATACACAAGGAGGGCATCGATGGAGAATCTCTTCCTCTTTAAAAACAAGCAAATCTTTTGAGTAAACTACTCCTTTCAGTGTATTAAAAATCTGTGAGATGAAATAGATTCAATATTTCCACTTTCAGGAGTTTTAAAGTTAGCTAACAGAACTGCTTGAGTCTCATTTCCAGCTTTTACTAGAAGATTCTTTCCATACCATTTCAAATTTCCAATGGGAATGGAACCAACCTTGCTCTCAATGCAGTCAGCAGCTTTTATCAAATTTTTCCCTCCCTCCTTGTAGATAGCAACATGCCATAAAGGGGAGGAAGAGCTCTGGTACATGGGACTGGTCCATGTTCTTCAGCCTTTGGAACAAAGTCAAATGGCTCATCATTCAAGTTTTTTTTCTCTGAAAACACTTTCGTGCTGACAACCGAGTCATTCAGAATGTGGCCATGGAGTCTTTGTTGTGCCTCACTAGCTTCAAAGGGAGAGGAAAATTTGATAAAAGCACAAAATGACTGCTTATCTTTTTCTAGAATTAATTTAATTCTTTCCACTTTGCCGAATTGCTTCACTACACTGTATAAACATTCGTAATCTAATGATAAGTTTACATTAGTGCAATAAAGGACCCTATTATTTGAATCAAATCCACCAGATTTATTAACACCCTGGTGTCTCAGTGTTTGGTTCTGTCCAACAGCCAAGCCCGTATCCATGTTCATGCCAGAAGTCGTTGCCAGTGCCGTTAAGTCGTCGGATCCAGGGAGGGAGAACTAAAGCCAAATCCATAAGTTTAAACCAGTCCATGCAAAGGTCCAAAAGTGCACACCCGACACCCAAGAGCCCCCGCACAGACCCCGACAGCATATCAAAAGGACAAACTGGGCAGCTCTACTGCTCAGCTTCCCACCCCGACACACTCCCAAAGCCCACGAAGAGACCCAAGATGCCAAGCATGCACACATCAGACCACCACACAAAAATGGTTCATCCACCCACCCAAAACTGCTTGGTCATATCAAGAAAGTATCGTAGATCAGTCAGATATTCGCATTCTCCACCAATGGCACAAGTGAGAGTTGACTCCCAACAGTCCACCCCATACCCTACCCTTTCAGGATAGCACCAGTACGCTTGCAGTGGCCCAGGTATAAGCCAATCTGCCTGCTGGGAGTTCTGCCCCACTAATGGGGACTGACTCCCCACTCCAACCGTACTGGTGGGCTTCGGACAAAAGCCAGAGTCCCACCTCCAAAAACCAGCCCCTGGATTCCGATGGGCTGATCCCCAGAGATGGTTCCGCCCTCAAGATAGCAGTGGGAAAAATCCATCACCATCTCTTAGGTCCAAACTATCTCGGGTGGCGACTCAACCACCACAACTCCCACAATTAGCTTCGAATGCGAACCCCTTCCAAAAACGATCCCTTCTCAGACTCACCTAAGCAGTAAAATTTTTATGAATGTGGAAATGTCCACGCCATTTAAACCAAAAACTATGTAGGATGATTCGTCAGGACCCGGGCCCAAGGCCAGGGTCCCTTAGCCCCTCACCTCGTCAAGGTGTCCTACTCGAGGGGTTACAGACTAGGATGCAGGTTTTTAGGGATCATTTAGCCAATGCTGATTATAAAGAATATGTTGGGGTGTGGAAGATGTTCTGGCTGAGTTTGCGGACATGCTATAGTTGCACTTCAAGGGGATAAGTTAGGGTTAACAAATGTGTTGGAACACAAGGTTCAGTTGGAGGACAAGACTAAACCTATTTTTGTTCCTTAATGTACAATTCCTTATAAGATTAGAGAACAAGAAGAGCAAGAGATTAATAAGTGGGAGGAAGAGGGCATTGTTAGGCCCAGTTCCTTGCCTTTTAATTTCCCATTCTTGGCAGTGCCTAAGAAGGATGGTTCAGTCCGAGTTTGTGTGGACTTTAGGTAGTTGAACGAGAAAACCATTCCCGTTTTCTGCTCGGTAGGTCTAAGTAATAGATCCTCGGCGGGTTTTTACTGAGAAATGGCTGTTTCTTATAGCATTTTGGTTGCTTATTTACGATTTAACATTATTTTTTTGGCGGTCGGCTGTAATTAACACCAGAAGCCCATCCAACAAGGGGTTTCCATACGCGATCTTCACAAGACAGAGCACGGCTACGTCTGTTTCGAACGGTTCATATCCCATCCGGCAAGTGCAATAACTTGTTAACGTATGGGTACCGTCTCCCCCGGGCCAGTACTAAACATGGCAAAGGGACATTCCATTTGGCTGACAACAAACAAATGCACCGCCATGTCAGAAGCCCTAAAAGTGTAGAAAAAACCAGTTTCCAAGGTACTGCACTTGCCGGACAGGACATGAACCATTTGAAACAGACGTAGCCATGCTCTGTCTTGCGAAGATCGCGTATGGAAACCCCTTGTTGGATGGGCTTCTGGTGTTAATTACAGGTTAATTACAACCGACCACCAAAAAATAACGTTAAATTGTAAATAAGCAACCAAAATACTATAAGACTGCCATTTCTCGCTAAATACCCGCCGTGTATCCATTACTTAGAAATACCCTCTGCTCTGTGGCATGTTTGCCAGATTTATGTGTTGCGATTGGGGGCAAGAATATTTATTCTTCAATTGATCTGATGCAAGGGTACTTGAAAGTACCGTTTAGTGAGGAGAGTGAGAGTACACAGCTTTCTCTTAGCCGAAGGGGCATTATGAGTTCACATGGATGCCGTTTGGTTTATCAGGTAGTCCTATGACTTTTACTAAGCTAATTAATACAGTTTTGCATGGCTTGTTAGGGAAACATGTATTCCTATACATGGATGACATATTTGTTGCCACTGATTCGGTAGAGGAACATTTAGAGGTTCTTAGGGAGGTTTTTAAAAGGCTTAGGTTAGCGGGTTTGAAGATAACGTTAGCTAAGTGTAATTTTCTGAAGAGGCAGATAGTATATTTGGGTCATGTCATTTCTAAGCAGAGGGTGTTCAAGTGAATGATGATAAAGTTAGGGCAATTGTGGAATTTGTTACTCGCAAGAATAAGAAACAGATTTGGTCATTCTTAGGCATGGCTGGATTTTTCCATAGGTTTGTGAAGGGTTTTTCTATTCTAGCATCTTCCTTGACAGATGTTCTAAGGGATGATGTGCAGTCTGTATGGGGAGATGGACAGCAATTAGCTTTTCAGAAGATTAAGCTAAGCAGGATGAGGATGGGATTTTGGCAGAAGCAAAAGCATTTCTTAAAGGGGGAATTAGTTAGGAAGGGTTATGAGCTGCCTTTTGCAGGACTTGAATTAGTGGGTAATTTGTTAGTTAGGACAATTAGATACAGACTGAGGAATAGTGAGGAAAACGGTGATATGACGCAAATAGTTGTTCCTAGGAGTTTAGTGCCTACGGTTCTGGATCTTGTTCACTGTAGGTGTGGCAGTCCGCATTTGGGTATTGAGAAGACGCATCAAAATATACAGGGACAATTCTTTTGGAAGAATATGCTCATGTCAGTGGAAGACTTTGTGAGGGGTTGTTCAGTTTGTAATGCGTGTAAGCCATCAAGGGTCGTTTCTTGTAAATTGGGTTCATTTCCTATTCCTGGTAGACCATTCTCAAGGGTCCATATGGATCTCTTAACCAATTTCTGTGAATCTAGTTATGGCCATAGGCACCTGTTGGTGGTTGTTGACAAATTAACTAGGTTCATAGTGATTTTTCTGTTAAAAGCATAAAACAGCAGAAGAGGTGGCAGTCGCATTCTTTAATGGGTATATTTATCGTTATGGGGTTCCTGAGGTGCTGATTACAGATAATGGGAGAGAATTTGTGAACAAGACGTTAAATGTGTCTTGCAGATGTAATGGGCATTCGGAAAGTCACTATTATTCCCTATAAACCAGAAGCTAATGGGCTGTGTGAACGGGCAAATAGGAAAGTTATTAAAGCTCTCAGAATGACCATGGGGGGGGGAATGATGTAAATTGGGATCGATATATCCCACAGGTGAAGCATAGCATCAATTCCATGGTTAGTGATACCAATGTTAATGTCCCCCTATAAAGCGCTGTTTGGTTACCCAGCGTGGTGTGCACTCAATTTGTCACCTATTCCATCAGGGGATGAGGCTGTAAAGGCACTTGTTTCCACGGCAAAAGAGAGATATGCGCGTCTTGCTAAGAATCTTGAAATGAAAACACGGGATATGGTGGACAGAAGCAATGTAAAGCCGGATAGAGTTAAAGTTGCTGTGGGACATAGGGTTTTTGTGAATTTAAATGTCAGGAACCAGTTGAACTAAATTATAAGCTAGGTCCTAAATTTGAAGGTCCTTTTTGTTTTGTAGAAGTAAAGAAGGGGAATAGGTTTGTTGTTCTAGATGAGAATACAGGTGTCTCGGTTAACACACATCTAAAATTAAAAAGACAGGTTAATGGGAATCTTATGGGTTAATTCCTGTGTTGTACTGTGGTTCTGATCATTTTTTTCTTTCCTCTTTCTGTTTTTTTATGGGTTTTAAATGGGGCGTGACTTTCAGTTTTTTTTTTAACTAGGGAGGATGTTGGTCCATAAAGTTATACAAACCTTTACTTGTCCGAGTTCAGTTTTTTGCTCGTGTTAACGTTACGATACTTAGTTAAAATCGAAAAAACCAAAGAAAGAAACTTTGTTTTTTTTTTTGGTATGCAGGTTTCAAATTCTCATGACTGGGAATCATGGCATGGGCTAATTTTATAGTGAGGTTAGGCCCGGGTGTTGTTATACAAGATTATGTTGTGTAGTTGTCATCTGACACAATATCTTTGAGCAGAGACTTTCTGAATAAAGTTCTGTTGCTTAGGATTTGGAGGGGGGGAGAGTGAGTTGAATATCGAACGGAATCTGGCAAATTGGTTAGGGTTCGGGATAAGATTAGGAAGACTTTAACACGACTTCCAAATTTAGGGGTTTCGATTTTTTCAGTTCTCTTCTACAAGGAGTAAGAGGGCTCCGCCATTGCTAATTGTGTTCGTTATGATTATAGGAGCGATCGCTAGTATGTCAATTGCTAAGTTGCTGAGAATCGAGAAGGTATCGACAGTATTTACTAACCATGGCAAAACTTTGATGACTGTGAGATAGTTATGACTAATTACGGTAAGGTTTTGGGACTTAAAGGGCTTCTTTAAATGGGTTATTGGTCACAAGTTGATAGGTTGGGGAGAATTTTAGCTAGTAAGGTAGCTTTGTCTTCCTGTCAAAGTACTTTGTTGAATATTGAGTAAAGAGCAGAATCCATGTCATTGGAATTTCAAACTCAGGTTACGGCAGCGGTTGCTGCTTCTAAGGGGGAATTTTGGGAGATATTTTACCTCTCGGGTGTTTAGAATCACCTTTAATGAATTTAGTATATCTGTATGGTTCTTAGGTAATTTTTACTGGGAAGAATTTGTATGGGTAGTATCTTGAAGTTAGTATACCTGATAGGGGGTTGACTGTGGAAATTCCAGTTAGTAACTTGGAACCGTTTCATAGTTTTATCATACGACCTTCTCTTAGTGGTTTTAATGGTTCAGCAATAGTATGGGATAGTGAGGAGACTAGGTACCTTTTGGATTGACTGTTGACATGACTGACTTACATTATACATCACTTCCTCGCACCAGCGCCTTATGGAATGACTTCTGTGAGCCTCAACTAATACAAGTTAGATATGGGGGCCGTCTACGTTAATGCCTGCGGGTTTCTATGCCTGCGCCTTCATGAGAGGATCCATGGTTTTTTTTGGAGAGATGTCGGCCAGGATGTCTACAAGTTGCCATCATCGCTGGAAGACATCTGTTTGGCGCAAAGGATTTGTGGGCACAGCATTCAACATGGGCTTGTGCAGTCGCAAGCCATTCAGGATAGTTGGATCGTCAAGAATTCAAGATGTGAAGAGAAACATGGTCTTGTACAGACGCAAGCTGTCCAGAATATTTAGATCATCAAGAATGCAAGACGTAAAGTGATGCATTCTACAATGAACTGTTTATTGGCATAACAACTGTGCATACGAGACAAGTAACTTTCATTCTAGTGCATATGGTTTGCTATGATTTTTGGGGCTGGCCCCTACTGAACTTTCGATTTGGATATTTTTCGTACCTGGGTGAGGCTGCCAAGGGTTAGTTAAGTGGGCCGAGCTCCTGTTAAGTCTTGTAGCGAACTATGTGCTCCCCTGGGAGAAGTATATCCAGTGCAGGTGCATTTATGTTGACGGAGGTTTCCATAGATACAGTGGGTATCTGATGTGTTCATTTGTGCCTTCTGACCATAGCCAAGATGCGTGGAGATAATGTGACAGATTGATGTAAGCGTTGTGATCCTCGAACATTGAACAGGTGTTGTCATGCTTCCGGGGAGGGGTTATTGAGTGAGTGCATGCATATGTGCACTCTCTAATGGTATATTATGAGAAGAACATACAATGGCTATGGACTTCGATTTGCAGCTGGGTGTGATTTGCTCTGTGCAGTGTTTGTGGATAAGAACAGCCAGTGTGAGATACGTTACTTGCAACCATAGGAAGTAAGATAACTCATTTACACATTTTTTTCACGACATTATGTGGAATACCGAGCTTGTGTCGCAGTGAAACTCATGTTTCACCATTATGCATTTTCCCGTTCTGTTCTCCATTATGCATTTTTCTGTTTTAAATGTCTTGTTCATACACGATTTCAGGTTTTATTATATGATACGTTTCTTTCAACAGGAATTCGGGGTTCGTCCTGTGAGGACGAATATTTTGTAAGTGGTGTTCTTTTAACATAATTAAAATTTATTTTGAGCTAGAATAATTATGGCCTTTTTATTTTGTTTGGTGAACAGGGTGTTAGTCAATAGCACTGGTTGGTCTAGAATCATTAATACGATTGACTGTGAATCTGAATTTCCTCTAGTTATGATTTCCATTTTTAGGGAGTGTGAGTCACTCCATTTCATGACCGTAGCTGAGATACCTTCGTTAAATTTGCAAATAAAGTCTAGTTTTGTATCTCAGCGTTTTATTCCAGTAGGCCTTGTCTGATATGCAGTAAGAGATTATGACCCTATCTGACCTTGTGTAGGGTCATAACATATATGTATATATACAGTACATATATATGTATATACTGTATACACTACACATATATATATATATATATATATATATATATATATATATATAATAATAATAATAATAATAATAATAATATAAATAAATACAATGAACCTCCCATATTAACTAATTTAGGAAGGAATTCATTGTCTAAAAACATGATACACGGGCACTCTGAGATCGCAAAATAGCAAATGATTCTCAGACAGCCTTTCCTGCATTCTTTTCTTTGCAATCCTTGCTTAAAAAGCCGAGTCACCCCACCTCCAATTTGCATAGCAGAAAAAATGACTGCATTCTATTCCAGCCAGGTTACCTGAATTTACAAGCATTTTTATTTTTTCTTTCTGTTTTGTAGAGGGGGGGGGGAGAATTCTCAGAGAGGAAAACTTGTTAATGTTTAATCGGATTTTGCACTTCCAAACTAATTCCATTTCCAGACGGATCGGGAAATGAGAAATGAAATGTGAATCGCTACTGATGATTAATTTTCCATTACGTCCAAAATTGTTTCATAATTGCATACAAGGGCAACCATTTCCATGTGTTAATGTCATATTTCAATAAAAATAAAAACACTCTTCGCGTTTATAACTCAGCAGCCTAATATCTGCATGTCAGCACTAATAAAATGTTCATTGTTGTTGTTATTCCACAATAATTATTCTTGTCATCATTATTCCAAACAAAGTGTGTAGTTCTGTCACTTTCCGCATACTTTTAGTCTTCATTTTTCACACTTTTACCTTCAACAACTTCGACAGCTGGTATCACGAGAAAACGATGTGAGAACGAGAAAACGATGTGAGAACTAAAGTTACTAAACGCCACCTATGTCGATGAAATGCCTTTTTCCTTCCCCATCCCGTGAAGCGCATAAAAAAAAAAATACACTGCGATGCCGCAAAATCCTATCAATGGAGTGCTTTATAACTTTTACTAATGTACTCGCGTTAACATGGTTTTAAGTAACTGTACTGTTTTGTTCAGGTTATTATTTATCTAATCATTATTATATTACAAACCAATTTTGTTGCATGTCTAGACGAAAAACAGATGAAACCCAATGGAATTTCACTGTATAATATATGGCAGAAGGAAATGCCCCCAGGAAGGCAGATGGCACTTTCCTCCAAAGTCGATTTCAATCATGCTTTCCACTCATATGGTCAGTCAGTAAAGAAATAATAGCATTCTAGTCTCCCCTACAAAGTTGCGCGTTTTGAATGGTCAACATGTCCTAGGAAGGAGGCGTCAAATTTCATCACCTGACTTGGCAGAGACATAGGTGTGCAGTTCAGTAAGAACCAGGGTGTTGATTGGTGCAGATGTGGTTGAGAATAACAATATGGGATTGTTTATTTAAGGAACGATTGGGGAATGTTTGGCATTTAGAGTTAAAGATGAAAGAACATGGTGTGCAGCAATGAGAACAAGTAGTTGCTAGAGATTGATTCTTAGGGAATCTGATCCTCATCAGAACAGCCAAACGAGCGCTATAGTCAACATTTTTATTCCACTGGGACGCTTCGGCTTTAACACACTAAGCCATTTTCGACCTAAAATAGAGGCAAAACACCAAAACATAAAACTTTCAACTAGTAAAATACAAAATCAAAGAAAGGTCACACTCGAGAATACCATAAAAAAAACACTATTCAGTAAAGAAAACATAGTGACTTAAAACTAATACAATTCAGTGAATTACAATAGCCAATAAAACTATGAAAAACAAACTAAAGACAAAATAAAAAAAAGCATCAAATAAAACACACAATGCTAAGAAATGGTAAAAAAGACAAAAAGAAAAATTACACAATAAATTATTTTGTCTTTAGTTTTTCTTAGTTTTATTGGCTACTGTAATTCACTGAATTGTATTAGTTTTAAATCACTATATTTTCTTTACTGAATAGTATTTTTTTTTATGGTAACGTAATTTATAAAAAATTATTCTCGCGTGTGACCTTTCTTTGATTTTGTATTTTACTAGTTTAAAGTTTTATGTTTTGGTGTTTTGCCTGTATTTTAGGTCGAAAATGGCTTAGTGTGTTAAAGCCAAAACGTCTCAGTGGAATAAAAATGTTGACTATAGTGCTTGTTTGGCTGTTCCTGATGAGAACAAGTATGGCTGCGTCTGGGATACCTAAAAGATGTGTAACTAAAAAGGGGTAGCTATACTGTAGCTACAGGATGAGTCTCGGAGCAAAGGAGCTACCACAAAGGAAGAAGACTGGGTGTTGCAGGAAAGAAAGAAAAGGGAAAAAAAAAGGAGCTGTAGTAGAGTGTAGTGCGGGATAAAAACTTTACCGCAGAGAATGTTTTTGGGAAAATGAACTTGTTCCTGGGTGAACATGGTGAATAATAAAGGCTGGTCACGGTAGGCAATTTAAATGTAGGTAAAGAGCGAAAATTATGAGGTGGTTGATATGTCAGTAGTCCTCGAGTGAGTGAGAAAGAAAATTTTCTTGCGGAATGTACTTGGTAAGGAACCGGAGCAGAATAACATGTAGTCTGTTAACTTATGCGCTAGCACAGAGTACAAGGAATTTGATTGATTTATGGGTACTACAACTGGCGTCACAACATCAAGGATACAGATGCTGTAGTATGTTTAAATAGGAAAATAAAAAATAAGCTTAAGAATGAGTTTCACGTGAGAAATATCTAAAAATATAAATATGTACACATTCATACCTGCTCATATATCCACACATACTTCATGTGTATATATATATATATATATATATATATATATATATATATATATATATATATATATATATATATATATATATATATATATATATATATATATATGTATATATATATATATATATATATATATATATGTATATATATATATATATATATATATATATATATATATGTATATATATATATATATATATATATATATATATATATATATATATATATATATGTATATATATATAAAATATATATATATATATATATATTAATTTAAAATTTGCTGCACAGGAACACCTCCCTAACAAAACTACATAACTGCTCAATATTACAATCCTCACTAAGAATGGTAGCAGGGATAAAATGTCCTCCTTTGTCACATCCCCAAGAGGAGAACCTATGTCTTAGATCCCCACACCTGGGACACTCGAAAAGCAAATGTCTCACAGTCATGGGCACAATACTGGCGTAGAATGGATGGTCTTCACCTGACATCAAGAACCCACGAGTGAGTCTTGTATGTCCATCCTTAGCCTGCACAACATAGTTTCTAGTCTCCTTGGCATAATATAAAGAGATATGACCAAGGAGATACTGATGACATAATACTGCTCATCTTTTGATTTGTTTCAAACTTTTCCCAAAAGGACTGCCAAAGGTTATTCATTTTCTGAACTACAAGAGGAAATACATCCCTATGGTAACAGGCATCTCCTGGGTTCTGGTGAGGTAACTGCTAACTTACCAAGTTGATCAGCGTGCTCGTTCCCAACCACCCCAACGTGGGACAGCAGCCAGCAAATATTCATTTCTTTACCTCTTCTTTCGCTAACAGCCATCCCATAATCTAAAATCACTGGTGTAAAGGGTTAAAAGATTCTAAAGACCGAAGAACATTTCCTGAGTCAATATATATATATATATATATATATATATATATATATATATATATATATATATATATATATATATATATTACTAGTTAAAATTTTCTTTAAGGCCTCTCAAGTTGCATGCAGTTCTGCTGTAAACATATATGCAACAGATGATAATTTCCCACCTCTTTCTACATCAGGAAAGGCCAACTCCAGAGCTGATGCCAGCATCTGTGTTTAAGCCATCTGTGATAACTGCAACAGTTATGTTCAGAGGAATGACCTAAAAATATTGATCTCATTGCCTAACTGGACAATTCTACTTTAGTTGAATTAAGATATCGGTGGCTAAACGAATATCCAAATGGTAAAATCTTTGTCCTTGGCATGTTTAATTGCCTGGCTATACATTTTACTCTTAAAGCATATGGTTGGGGTTGCTCAGGGTGATTCTCATAGAATTGCCAATGTCTTTCATTTCTGATAAAAATGCTCATTAAGGACTCATGGAGCCTTCGAAATCTGTACCAGCTCCAAACCAGCCGACGTTGGTAATGAAGATTCAGAGGCATCTCGCCAACATCTACTAGTGGAAGATGATTTAACTGTTCCTGTAGCTAATGTTAATCCTCCATGATGAATTGAATTAAGCATTTTAAGGGCCATTAGGCTTTGCTGAAGTGTACACTTTGCACATAAGTTAATTTCGAAAAGACCAAGGGTTTGTACAGTCTCAACGTGAGTTCAGTCAGCACCCCACGAAGTAAGGGACGCAACTTTCAGGACATTCATAGCATTAAAGCATTGTCTTAATATATTTCAGATGTGGAATCCAAGTCAGCTTGCTATCAAAAATCAACCCTAAAAGCCAGTTTCACCAACATATGGAAATCTCTGCCCATGTATGAATAATCTGGATCAGGATGGAATCCTCTTTCCGTGTAGATGTAAAAGGAAGCTGACGGATTTCATGGTGAAAAGTGTGGCTTGATGTATTTCATCTGGTTGAAGCAACACTTAAGGGAAGTATGTTTAAATTGGAAAGTATTGTTATTATTAAAAAAGTTTAAACAGACCACTGAGCTGACTGTCAGCTGTCACAGGGCTGGCCCGAAGGATTTGGATGAAATGACAGGTCTAGGCTAGAAGCCTAGCACTGGGACCAAATAAGTCCCTCGGTAGTAATGAATGAATGAAAATGAAATTAAAAACTGCGCAAAGGGATACGCTCTCATACTGGAACACACTCACAATAAATACACTCATACTTGTGTTTCCATATATACTCGCTAAAAAGGTATTTTAAAATTTGTTTTAAAATTCATTAGACGCCTAAGGGTATTCGTATTTCTATATTTACTTTTTACATTTTATCAATTAAATCACAGCTCCTCAAGAACATTAAAATAGGATTACTGAAAATGTTGAAGATTCCGACAAAATTTCTTTTATTGATCTATTTCCAAAATTTGATAATCGCTGCAGGTTATATTTTGGACATTCACACAATACATGCTTAACTGTTATCAACACTTTGCAATCTGGGCATTTGGGAGGAGGGCCACGTGGACTGTTCATTGTGTCAAACGAGTATGGCCTATTCAAAGACGCATCTGAATTACTTGTGCGTGTCTCTCTCTCTGATATGATGAACTCCATTTTCCAACACTGGATTTTATCAGTTTTAATTTATTATTTACAGGTTCTTCATTCCATATATTTTGCCATTTACTTACAATGATTGTTTTTATATAACTTTAATCACTAATAGGGATGTTTACATTTGCTCATGTGGACTGCTTCCTTAGCTGCTTTATCAGCCTATTCATTTCCTTTAATCCCTACATGGGCAGGGATCCAACATATTTCAATATTTTTTCCATTATTATACAATTTATGGAGTGAAAACTTAACTTGTACAATATCTTTTTTTATTATAGCTTTGAATGTCTTCTACAGCGGTTCTGGAGTTGCTATAAATCACAAATTTATTAAATGAGGTTTCTATAATTATTTTTATGGATGATGCTATTGCACAAAACTCAGCCGTACATACTGATGTATTATCTGGTGGAGAGGACTGATAAGTTTTGTCTTGGGATACTGCAGCATATCCCACTCCGTACTTTGACTTAGATACGTCGGTGTATATTGCATAATGTAGACTTTTTCGGACTGCATGTTGTCTACTGTGCTCTGGGGTATATGAATAACTTTTTGATAAAAATTTTAAGTATGCACATATTCTCATTTTATGCAATGTCCAAGGAGGTAATTTTACTTTTAAAGGTAATTGTATATTTATATTTACCAATTCAAACAATCTTCCAGCTCTAATTGGGAAAAGAGGTGGATGATTGTTGATAAACATCTCTTAATACAAATAATTTTTTGGTGAATCATTTGTCTGAATTCTTAGAGCACTCTTCATCGTTACTAGCTCTTTATGGAGAGAGAGACTTAGTTCACCACATTCAACTTGCAAATATGACTTTGGTGATGATCGAAAAGCTCCTGAACATATTCTAAGGCCCTCATTATGAACTGGTTCTAACGTTTTCAGCGTTGCGTCTGATGCCGAGCCATATTTTTCGCTTCCATAATCACTGTTGCTTTATACAGTACAGTAAGGGTATGTCTATCGGCTCCCCAGGTAGTGTTCGATAGTTTTTTAATTAGGTTTAATGCTCTTTTACATTTTGATTACATGTATGTTATGTGGGCTTTCCAGTTCAAGTGAGTATCAAATACTAATCCCAAAAATTTTGCTGTTTGGCCAATTGGTATGGGATGATTTCTGATTTTTAAATATTTCTTCACTTTTTTCCACTTTATTTTTATAAAACACTACTGCTTGAGTTTTTTGTATAGAAAACTTAAAGCCTACAGATGAGACCCATTCATCTATTTTTATTATAGTTTTATTAATGATTCGCTCTGCATGTTTTATGCAAGATGCTGAATAATATATGGCAAAATCACCCATGTACAAATTACTTCTAATTCCGATTGATAGATTATTGATATAATTTACTGCTAAAGTAAACAGTGTGCCACTAAGGATGCTTCCAAGTGGAACACAATTTTCAAGTGGAAATATACTTGATAATACATCAATTCTCTCTTGAAAAGTGCAATTTGTCAGGAAGTTCTAGATAAATCTAGGTAAATGTCCACGGATGCTGTTTTTATGTAACATTTTTAATATTGCATATCTCCATGTAGTATCATATGCCTTTTCAATGTCAAAAAAAGCTGTTATAGTAATTTGTTTTCGTTCTAATCCTCTTCGTATGTGGTCTTCCAAGTTAGACAGAGAATCCAGTGTAGATCTGTTACATTGTGACCCAAATTGAGTGGGAGTAAAAATTTTATTTTCTCGAATGTGCCATGTTAGTCGAGCATTTACCATTTTCTGTAGTAATTTGCTTAAACAACTTGTTAAAAAATTGGTCTGTAACTGTTTACATTACCGGGGTCTTTTCCAAGTTTGGGGATAGGAATAATTATAGCTTTATGCCATTCATCAGGAAATTAATTTCGAAGCCATAAGTGGTTATAAAACTCTAATAAGTATGACTTTGCCAAAGGTGCTAAATGGTAGATCATTTCAAAACAAATACTGTTACCTCCAGGGGCAGATTTATTGCTGTTCAACAGAGCAAATTCCAACTCTCCCTTGTCAAATTTTCTTTTATAATATATATCTTCTTTTGTTTCAAAATTTATTGTTATCAATTCTATACTATTTTTCTTTGTGCGGAAATGCTCATCTAAATTTTTGTCACTACTTTTGCTAAATTTTCTCCTATTAGTTTACTTATTTCTTTTGAATCAAGTATTCTTTTCCCATCTTTTATGGCATGTCTAGGTGGTTTGACATGGGTACTGTTTATTTTCCCGAATTTTTCCCTTATTTTTTGTATGGGAGCATTATTAGAGATCTGATACATATTTCCTCCTTGAATTACTTCTCTTATAAATTTTGCAGATATTTTGTTATATAGAGGTTTTAATGTATCAATTTCTAATAATAATATAGTCAGTTTCTGTAAATTTTCTTCTAATATCAGTTTTTATTTATTTTACCGAACTTTCTATTTAAATTATCTAATTGTCTTCCAAGTCGGCATTTTATTTTTATTACTTATGTTAGTTTTTCAGACCACCATGGGGCTTTGTTTTGCTGGATGAGCTTTTGGTTTTGGTATTGCTTTATCAGCAGCATTTTTAATGAAATCAACAAGAAATTTCCTAGTTTCATTTTGGCCTTTTAAATATTCAAATGGTGGGATACTTCTAGTGTGGAATTCATATTGCTCCCAATCTGCTTTATATATGTTATATATTGAGGGACATGCTTGGCGGGATTATTTTTTAATGAAATTAATATTGGGTAATGATCACTGGTGTGCAAGTCAACTGTATTCCAGTCCAATCTGTCAACTATGTTTGCTGTACATAGAGTTAAGTCGATTGAGGAAAATGTGCAATGCGTTTTAGAAAAATATGTGCTGATTTCGTTATCATTTATGCAGCACATGTATGAATCTATGAATTCTTCTATTTTACTAACTGCTCTATTTGAGTCTATACAATTACAGTCCTACAACAGGTTGTGGGCTTTAAAATCACCTACTATTAATGTAGTTTACTTGGCATTAAGTAATTCTTTAAGTTTGTCAGTGTCATAATTTTTATTAAGTTGATTGTACAAATTATAAATTAAATAACTATCGTTTTTTATTCGAATTTTAATACCTGATATTTGCAAGTCAATAATGTTAACAGGTACTTTGTTGTAAAATACTTTATGTACATATGTGGCTGTACCTAAATTTCCTCCTTCCTCTCGTGACGATGATAAGGTATATTTACCTATTGCTGACACTGTTTTGTTGACATGTAAACATATCATCGGCTCGTTTTCTTTTAATAACCGTTGTACTTCTCCTAGGTGTAATCTGGTCTGTAGACCATTTACGTTCCATTGTATTATACAGCTATTGAATATATTTTGTTACAGCGGTCGTGTTTTACTTTTTTTTTTTTGTATTATCAATTTGGATTTTTCCTAATAATTTACTCATGACATTCATTTGTTTTTCTTTATAATATACTAAGTGCTCAATGAACATGCAACCTTTTTCATGGGTGCTCAAATCCATGGTTTCTTTTTTCCTTTATTTCATAAAATTTCTTATAATGTTTAAACCATCTTTTGTTATGCTTTTATTGTTACTGCATAATTCAATGAAACAATCATTACATCCACATGAATTATCATGTATATTTCTTTTTTCATTTGCTCTTGTACCATTACTGGGGATGGAGTAATTCTCTTCTCCTTTGACATAATCATTGTTATCTATGATACGGTTCTCTTTCACTTCTTCGGTGTTTTCGACATTTGCCTTCATAGGTTTTACTATTATTTGAGGAGATAATTGGTATTCTAAGCTTTTTTTTTTTTTGTTCATTTTTCGTCTCCTTTATCTTTGGTTTAACCGATGTTTCTCTAATATGGTTTCTTTGTTTTGGGTGGTTTTTTCTCCAAAGGCCTTTTTTTTATCTTCAATTCCCAGTCCATCACAACCCTCCTCTGTTACTTCAGTAGTAGCATCCTCCTGTGTTCCCATTTGCATTAATATTTCAAATTAATTGGATAAAATATATCCATCTCATTAATCACTGCATATGGAACCTCATCAGGGCCTGGGGCTGTGTCTGTACATGTTGACAAGGCAGAATCAAATTCTCTCTCAGTAAATGGAACATTGGAGAGTTCTTCTTTATTGGATGAAAAATCAAGTGGCTTTTGTTCTTCCCTGGAACGATAATGGAATCCAGGAGACGTTTCCGATTTCTGGGAAACTTTTTCAAAATGGTCTGCTAATTTGTTACTCACTTCCTATGCCCTGTGATGTATCGCCCATTAGCCCTTAATAATGGGGAAAGGTTAGGAGTATATTTGCCTGCTATTTCATTGACTAAGTTCCGCTCGATTTCGTCCGCATCTAGTTAGAGCAGTTCTTATGGCTCGATGAAGTAACTGGAGTTCAGGCGACCAGTTCAGCAGTGTGATGAGTACCATTAAGTAAATCACTGGCATCATCAACACTGCTAAACTCACCCACATCACCTTCAATTTCACTTAATTCCCTGAACTTATTCCAATCTGCTTTATCCAAGCACCAGCGAGGTCATCTATGCTCTGGTGGACTACTATTGCTTTTAATGATTATTGGTGCATGGTCACTAGTATGCCAGTCATCCAATGTCCTCCAGTGAAAGTCAATAAGGCAGTTAGAACTAGCTATGGATAGGTCAACACATGACAAAGTGCCTGTTTGTATATGAAAGTGAGTAGGCTCACCCGTATTAAGAATCCCTGTCTTCATTTTCAATTAGTGATGCAATGAGATTTCCTTTTCTATAAGCTAAAACAACACTCCACAATGGATGTCTACTGTTCATGTCTCCAACAAGAAGAAACGGTTGAGGAAGTTGATTAATCAACCCTACTACATCATTATAGCAGACATCATCATTGGGAGGTAAGTAGTGAAAGCAAACAGAGTATCTTCTAGTTAATTCTACTTGCACTGCTACTGCTTGAAGGAGAGTTTGCAGATTTAAAGATATCTGAGGAATGTCATGGCGAATATAAACCAAACTCCCTCCATGACTTCCTACTTGAGGATTATAAGCAGTTCAGTATGCAGTGTACTCCCTTGGACATGGAGTATTAATATCCAACATTGTTTCCTGTAAACAAATAAAAACTGGAGAGAATTCATGAATGAGCATCTTAAGCTCTTCATACTTAGCCCTCAGACCTTGGCAGTTCCACTGCAAGATGGAGGAAAAAATGCTGGTTATTTTCTAGAGGACTTTGAAAGAAGTCCTCATTTCTGAATTTTTCATTTTACTGCTACTTCCTGATGACTTTAAAGGATGGTCGAGATATTTTTGGTTTTACACACTTTATAACATTATGTAGCTTATCTGATTGGCGGGGATTGTGGTGTAGATCAACTGTGATTTTTGAGTGTCTTATCTCATTAGGTGATACTGATCCATCAACTAGAGACAGTATTTCATACCTGTTGTTAGGTATTTCAGCATGTCTTGTAACTGGAGGGGAAAAGGAAGGTGGTCTACCTCCTTTTCCAAGCCAGAAGTCGTTGCCAGTGCCGGCAAGTTGTCAGATCCAGGGGAGGGAAAACTAGTTACCATATCCATAAATTATTGCCAGTTCACATGCAAAGTCCAAAAAGTGCACACTCGACACCCAAGGGCACCCCCGCAGACCCCAGCAACACATCAGAAAGGGAAAACCAGGCAGACTCTACTGCTTGGCCTTCCCCACCCCAACACACCGCCAGAGCCCACGAAGAGACCCCAAGATGCCGAGCACGCACGCGCCAAACCGCCACACACAAACTGGCTCACTCACTCACCCAAAACTGCTTAGTTATATCAAGAAAGTATCATGGATCGGTCAGGTATTTGCATTCTCCACTAATGGCACAAATGAGAGTTGACTCCCAATAGTCCACCCCATACCCTACCCTTTCGGAATAACACCAATACGTTTGCAGTGGCCCAGGTATAAGCCAATCTGCCTGCTGGGAGTTCTGTCCCCACTAATGGGGACCGACTCCTTAATCTAAATGTATTGGTGAGCTTCCAGACAAAAGCCAGGAGTCCCATCCCCAAAAACCAGCACCCCCTGGATTCCAACGGGCTGACCCCTGGAGATGGTTCTGCCCTCAAGATAGCCATGGGAGGATCCCATCACTACTTTTAGGTCCAAACCATATCAGGTGGCGACTCAACCACCACAACCAGCTTCGGATGCAAACTCCTTCCAAAACACGATCCCTTCTCCGATTCACCTAAGCAGTAAAATTTTTCGAAAGTGGAAATGTCCACGCCACTTAAACCAAAATCTATGTGGGATGATTCCTCAAGACCTGGGCCCAAAGGCCAGGGTCCCTTAGCCCCTCACCTCGTCAAGGCGTCCCACTCGAGGGGAGACGGATCTTGAATTCCTCTCACTTTTAATTCCAACTTAGCCTATTTTATAGACATCCCCGTTCATTCTTGTAGTATTTTCAATTCTGTATTGTATATATAATACATGCATTCTTTGGATCTTGCATGATGACTCTGCCCACAGTTTACACACTTATGTTCACTGCACTTCCACTGGGTGGTATGTTCAGTAGATCCACAATATGCACATACCGGTTCATTACGACAATTTTTCTTTGCGTGCCCATACTTACTGCAATTTTTGGGACATAAGAGCTTAACTCTCTATTTTGGCCTAAAATTTTTATTTTTTGAGGTCAATCTTCACACTCAAATTTTATTTTTGCTATTTTTAATATCTGTTTATTGCTATTTTTACTTGGTAAAACATATACCTCACAATCCTGGACCTTGGGGTATCTTTTTTTAAGAGAGTCTAATAGCATTTTCTTATCAACTGGTTCGTTGTTGTTTTCAGGGAATACAATGGTACCCTGAATGCTCTTCATAGCTATTATCATGTTTTTTCACTTTTAATGTTAATATTGTTCATAGTTTTCTAATACAAATAGTCTTCAGACTGACTTTTTGTTGTGGCTTCTATAAGCCAAGCTTTCTCCTTTATTTGTCTGAAAGACATATCTGTCGTTGGATGTCTGTTTAATAAATTTTCTAATTTTAAAGCCGAAATATTTTGGTCAGCTTCCATGGTTAGAAACCTTAACCAAAGTGAGTCAAGGTTGGTCATGTCGGTATTTACTCTTTTTGGGAGTTTTATAAGGTATTAAAGTTTTAATACCACTCTGATTTTGATTATTTGGATTATCCAGATAATTGTCCATCTCCATTCTAGAAGATCTGCTCTGTACTGGAGCAGCAGTCGTCATCTGTGCCAGAACAATACCATCAGCAGGCCCAGGGGTACCTGAATCTTTAAAATTACTCAGCATAAAGATTAAAGTATAAAAAAATTAAATAAACCTGAAAACCTTAAAAAGACAACATCAGCCTTTCATGGAGTTTATTCTTCCACCAATGGCAAAAGTGATGGCACAACATGATTAGAGTGGCCCAAGTGTTAAGCCAAACCTGCTTGCTAGGACTGACGATATTACTGGAATACAATCATCCCCACCCTAATCATGTTATGGGCAAACCGGATAGAATGCCAAAAGTCCTATCCCAAGAACCCGGTCCCCCTGGAATTCATGGTCCAGCCCTAAAGAATAGTTCTGCCTGACATCTCTCCAGTCCGAACATTATTGGGCAGTTGATGGTCCTACCACAGTTCCCACTATTTAGCTTCAGATATAAACCCAATCCCAGTTATGATATCTTTTCCTGTTTATCATGTCCAATAAATTTTAACAAAAGCTGAAATTTTTGTAAAAATTAATTCAAAGAAATATAGAATGGTATATGGGACTCTTGAACTCAAACCCCAGAACAGATTCCCGAGGTTCAAGAGCCACCTCATAACATCAAGGTGGTCCCAAATTGTGGGGGAAATTGGAGAGGGAAGGGTGAAAATGTGGCTAAAAATGTAATTAAAACAGGCAAGCTGGATAAGACAGGCATGAAGAGAGCATGTATGGAGACAATGGAAGCATACTGTGCTAGGCTGACAGACAACACTGGAAACTGTAGATGAGTTTGGAAATTCCCTGATGGGGTTATGAAGACACAGGTGTGCTTTAGGATATAGGAGGTAGGTACTGTGTGCGTGGATGTCATATATATATATATATATATATATATATATATATATATATATATATATATATATATATATATATATATATATATAATATAATTTTTTTATAAATATTCTGCTGTTCGCCCTCTATGCATTTATTTGTAGGAATATCATTCTAACAAAGGCAGGAGAAGGCGGTTGTATTGGCCGGGTTAGTGTAGGTTAGGGACTTAACACCATAGGAAAAGTTTCCACAATTAACCTCTATGGAAGGTGGTCTTAAGCTTCCCTTTACTTGTTCTACACTCGGCGATCTTTTGACAAAATTTCAGACCCCGAGGGCAAAATGCCAACACCCCTGTGTGTCTGACCCAGCGAGGTCAAGAGAGAGAGCGAGACAATCCTCCGTCACGAGCGCACGTCTGATGCGTCCAGCTCTTCACCCCTTTGTCTTTGAGACCTATGTTACTAAGTGAAGTGGCGAATTAATCCCAGAACTTTCAATCGTCCGTTTTATGAGCAACAACTTGTTGTCCACGGTAAGTCTGATTTTCGTGCAAAACTTCGTCGATTTTCTAGTATCTTCTCCTGTATTTCTAGTTTTCCTTTGTTTCCATTCTTCGCCACCATCTAGAGATACCATGTAAACAATTTTCGTTTATGAAGTCTAGATTAAAAATAATTTAATTTGTTTAGCGACATTCCACTATTCCCGTGAATTTGCTAGGAATTAGGGAAGGTTAAACCAGTCATTTACATTCTTTATGCAGCCTTGTGTCTCGAACCCATTGTTCGGAAGAGCCTGTTGTGTTTTAAAACCATACTGAACAAAGAGAAAATTGGCTGTGTTCGAAGTTGGGCGACTGTCAAGTAATTCCTTAGTTACTGCACATTTTTTGTGTCGAGGGTTCTCCTTGACTGGTGACCTTATTTCATTGATAAACATGTGTCTTTGAGGTTAATTTGTAGCTTCAATTGACAGGTTACGTGTGTCCTTGGCACGCAGGGCCTTGGTAATTATGTTAATCAAGTAAAGGACTCATTAGCCAAGTCCCCAATTACGTAACAATATATATATATATATATATATATATATATATATATATATATATATATATATATATATATATATAAAATCTTTTAACATGCTTTTTCCCATTTTTTGTATGGGGTAAGCATGATGCCTTCTTTTGAAGGAATTTGATTTGGCTTTGGGGTAGACCGTAGTCTCGATCGGCTGCCCTGCCTGACATCTCTTAGACCCGGTAGCTCATGTACATGTATGGCACCAATCACCAGCTCCCTTTCTCCCAGCAGCAAGGAGAGTTGAGCGGTTAGGTCGACAGTTCAAGATGTGTGAGGTGTCTGTTATGTTTTTAGGAGATGCTGGAGTGGCTCTGTTTGTGTGTGTATTAGTCTGTAGCCCCCATTTGCTTTTAAGCAAACCTATCCGCTGATTACATACATAATCCCGGGGTGTCTACACGGATAGCAAAGTGTCCGCCTCTCTGACCGATCAGCTGATATATATATATATATATTATATACATACATATACACATATATATATATATATACTGTATATATACATATAATATACACGACAAAAAGGTGATGATACATATTCAACTTGATATTTCCAGCCAACGTTTCAAAGCATGGCTTCATCATCACTGAATAAGGAGTAGTTTTCTACCACAAGGGAACATTCTAAACATTGCAAAGCTTGTATTTCCTATGACGATTTTGAAATCTTAGAGCAGGCTGCTGATGAAACTTCTCTCCATATCCTCGAGTCGTTAACCATCAAACAACTGATTCCATCTTTGAATAGTCAGTCTTCTTCTGCACCTCTGCTTATTGCTTAAGAGGTCTCTTCACCCTTTTGGTGCCCATCTTGGTCACTCAGTTTTCTTTTCTTGAGGCGTTAGGTTGGTTTTAACTTTGTTTCGGTTTTAATATCTATATTTTAACGTTAATAATTTTACTAAGTCCTATGTATAGATTTTAATTGTTGTTATTTTTGTATTTTAGCCCTGATGATGAAGCCATGCTTTGAAACGTTGGCTGGAAATAAAGCTGAATATGTATCACTTCCTTTTCATCGTCCTATTTGTTCTACGTATCCGTCTTGCTGGAAGTCAACACTTTCCCGATTATATATATATATATATATATATATATATATATATATATATATATATATATATATACAGGCAGTCCCCAGTTTACGATGGGGGTTCCGTTTTTACGCCGCGTCGTAAACCGAAAATCGTCGTAAACCGAAAAATCGTCGAAAATCGTCAAAAATCATAAGAAAACCTTACTTTTAATGCCTTGGTTGCATTGAAAACGATGTAAACTGCATTTTTCTTGAGTTTTTCATCAAAAAAACCTTCAAATTATGATTATTCTGCCGTTTTGGAGCCATATTTCTTCCGTCGGATCGGCGTATGACGCGTCATAACCCCGGAACATGCGTCATAAACCGGGAAATAATTTCTGATGAATATATTTGAAAAGCGTCGTAACCTCGGAACGTCGTAAGCCGGACCCGTCGTAAACCGGGGACTGCCTGTATATATATATATATATATATATATATATATATATATATATATATATATATATATATATATATATAAAGTAAAATGTGTTAGAATATGATGGAAGAGTGACTGAAACAAGAGTGTGTGATGCATTCATGGCTGTTTAATATCACTGCAGGTAGGGTGATTCTATTAATTAGTGAGAGGACAGATGGTGTAGGTGCAAAGTTGTTGGCTAAGATACGCGAATGGGGTGGTTGACATTTACTTACTATGGTACTGACAGTGTGTGAAAAGAAACTTCAAAACAAAGGAATTTTCTAGAATTCACTGCAGGAGAAAGCCGAGAGCAAACGTGAGTAGGAGTAAGGTTACGTGGGTAAATTTAGGACAGGAAAATGGAACAATGAAATGTTGATATGGAGTCATATTGAAATGGTGTTGACAAGGGCTGGCAGTTGAAAGCATTCACGCTACTTGCTGATCTGTTAAAAGTTTTTCAGTTCTCTGGTATGTCAACTTCAGAGAAACAATGAACTTGGAAAAACAAAATTACTTTCAAAATCAACAAAATGAGACACCTAAAACCAATATGACCTATCAGCCCAAGTCACGGTACTACAATGCACCGAGACAAGCGAATATATGAGGATGATAGCCAAAAGAAAGTGGAGCAAAGTCACCAAGTCAATTGACCCTGCAGCATTCTACTGGTATTGTAAAGGAGAATTGTGTGGTATGTTTTTGATGCATGTAGATGATATCTTGTGGGGAGGAACAAAGAAATTTGACAGTGTAGTCACTGCCAAAATCAGAAATCATTTTCAGGTTAGGAAGCAAAGTAATGCTATACTATTCAGATACTACTCTGGTCTGGATACTGTACAGAATGAGCATGGTGTCACACTTCATCAAAATGAGTACTGTAATCTCTGGAATCTATAAATGTAAGTGCTGAGAGAGGATTAAATATGAATATGGAGTGCTGAAAAAAAAAAGGCAAATTTTTTAAGTAATTTGTATTTTCTTTGTATTTTCCTAACATGCAAACCAGTCTTTATATATGGGATTAACTTTCAGTAGCTGGAAATCCAGCCGTTAAACTTCTGCAAGGTGGTTATAGTAATACCTACCACCGGTAGGGATGGAAGCACCGCCCACAAAGTTGGTTCATGTTCATTTCTATTTAGTTTACCTTTTGGCCCAGATAAGAGAATGTGAGGTGGTAAGAGGTGGGTCCTTTTATGTAAAGACCTCAGGTTTGTATGTTAGGAAAAATACAAATTACTTTAAAAATTTTTCACTTGTTCCTACACAAATACAAACCCCCAGTCTTTACACATGGAAGACTTACTTTTGGAGGGAGGATTCTGAGTAAATCTCTGAACTGACTGGTAGTTCGGCTCACCTGGGTACTCCTTCCTAGTCATGAAAGGGCAAAGGAATGAAACCATACCTCTGATCTATTGAACAAGAGAAAGAGACGTTCAATCATCAGACTTCTGGGCATTTCAAATTACAGGAATGATATCCTTGATTTGAAAAGGTTTGGATGAACCCATAGTGTCAGGGACAATACAGTAAAGCTAAGAATAAGCAATTGGTTTGCTCATAGTCAGTCCCTCTCTCCCCTTGCCAGAGAGAAGGAAAGATTTGCATCTAGTAATCGAAATAAAGAGCTAGATTATAGTTAGGACACTCCGTCATCTAGATCACCTGCATACACGCCCATCCAGCATGTGACAGCTCGTTCACTGTTCCTCTGCCCACTGGAAGAGGAAGGAAAACAGGAGACAGGGAGGAGGCCAGTACTGTCCCCCACACACCTACTTGTGACCGCACACCTTAGACAAGATGCGCAACCTGTCCCTCAAGAGCTGGGTGAACTACATGGCTTGCTGAGCATCCACCATAGGATCCAAAAAGGAAATGGATGTGATCTGCACGATTACACTCCACCCTTGTACTCAAGCAACAGGTGCTTCCTGAATGCAATGGACAGGCTGATGCCCTTGACCTCAAAACATCTGACTGGAAATGTGCTGATGTCCACCCGGAAGTTGTGGGATACATTCATTTGATCATCTCACTAGTCAGAGATATTACAATTTGGACACAGTTTCTCGGTCAACTCAAAGATAACAAAAGAGCTGTCGGCACTGGATCGAAAGTCTAGTCTTTACAGAGGCAACATAGACGTCATACTGTCACTGGTACCACAGAACCATATAAGTAGAATGATCCACCTCACTCATCACCTTCAAAACATGTACAATGGCAAAAGGCATAAGCTACCAGATGTAAATGGATACCAAAGATATCTTGCTTAACTCGAGGGTGTGAGGAGACAGAACAGAACAGAACCAACTTCAGTAACTCAAGAAAAGAACTATGATCAAGCTTCTTCAGAGGTTGAATGAATTTCTAGAAGTCAAGGTGCCAAGATCAACTGTCCTTATCTCCTGACTTCAGAAAATAATTGTTGTAATTACATCCATCTTGCTTGGAATGTCTTGTTGGCCTCTGTACTGAATTTTCTTCTGTCTGCTCGTGTACTTGCACTGCAACAGAGTAAATGAAAGGACACTAGGACCTTTTGTTGACCATGGCACTAGCATGTCATTGCTATCACACCGAGGCGTATCTTTGGATCTTGAGACCTTTGAAAGTCTAAAATAACTGTGCTCAAGTTCCAAGAAAGGAAGTGTAGGAGCCTGCCACCCTGGTCAATGTTTCAAAGAATGAAAAACCTCTGTAGGAGGATAGTGTAACCATGGCACTACCTTGGTGTCGTTGCTATCAAGGGAATGCTTATTCGAACCCGAGACTCCTGAAACTGTCTCAAGATCCACATAATACTCTCTTCTCTCCTCGGGTTGTGGATCAACTGGTAACTGCAGCAGCAGCAACTACTGCTTGCATCTCCCACTACTCACAGGAATGTGACTACATTAACCATCTCCCACTCCCCACAGGAATGTGATTACATAAACTAAGTTCTTCATTGGCAGGGTGGGTATAGCTCTCGACTAGCATGCTGTTGGCCCAGCGTTTGACCCTCTGACCGGCCAGTGAAGAATTAGAGGAATTTATTTCTGGTGATAGAAATTCATTTCTCGTCATAAGGTGGTTCATATTCCACAATAAGCTGTAGGTCCTGTTGCTAGGTAACCAGTTGGTTCTTAGCCACGTAAAATAAATCTAATCCTTCAGGCCAGCCCTAGGAGAACTGTTAATCAGCTCAGTGGTCTGGTTAAACTATGATATACTTAACTACATTAACCAAAAAGAAATGGAGCTCCTAGACTCCACTTCTTGACTGAGTAGGAACAAAAATAAGTTGATAGAGCTTGGTCTGAAGGTGCTGTTGGTCTCCCAACAAATCAGGGCAAAATGACAGGAAGTTGTAAGCCCAAGACTTGAATCACGGATGTGAAAGATGTCTCCTAGGCACCAAGAGCATCTTTGGTTTCTAGGAGGTCACTTCCCAAGGTACTGCCCTGACCCAAACATTGCTAATTTTGCTGATCATATGGGAAGCGATATTTTCTATGTGGCATGGTCAATGCCCACAGTCCATAGAGACAGCCGAATAGTAACAGCTTCTGAGTGTCCAGATTGAAGGACTAATTGACGGTCTTCCTGGATCAAACAATTCTTCGAAACATCAAGGTGTCAAGACTAATTGTTGCCAACACTGACCCTAGTGACCAAACTTGTCTGTCATACACCCATCATCCTGAAATGTGTCTGGTTGACAGCTGTGCTGAGTGCTACCACAAACCCGTGCACCCGCACCATCAGTGGAATGTGCCTGGTTGACCGCTGTGCTGGGTGTGTGCTACTGCAAACCCGTGCACCCACACCGTCAATCGAGATGATAGGACACCAGGGCTGATTTCTCCTAGGAGAGAGAGAACGTGAGGGACGAGAAGACGCTGAGGAGTGAGGCTGAATGCCCAACTGGACTGAACTACAGCACATATGTGCGTCTTCACGGACATGGATGTGCAACTTGACATGGTTGTGGGAGCTGGAACAATGATCAATGGGCCTCCTGGGAGAGCGGGTACAGGGAGTTCTGGAGTGAGGGAGACTAATATCACGGCTGTGTGAGCAACATGGCAACTACATCCTAGGCTCAAAACACATCTGCGGCTGTGCAGAATCCCTCACATCTGTCGTCCAAATGTGGGACCCAGAAGGAAATGGTTGAACTTCCGAAGCCTTCACTACATGAGATTTCTTAACAGGAGCCGTGCCATCCTTCCTACGATCACGAATGGGGATTGGGGGAAGTCAACACCGCTGTAGGTTTTCCTACCGCCAATCTCTGCTTGGAGTGAAATACTGAAGGATGAGAAGCAGCTGGATGTGACACCCCCTCATCAGCGAAACTGCTGCAAGCTGGAGTGGGAGAATACTGGCCATAGCTGGGCGAAGACAGAAGAAAAAGAAGACGCTGGAGGAGAATATGGAGACGGAGACCTGCAACGCTTCTTCACAACACAGGTCAACTTCACTCGAAAAATGATGTCGACTCTGTCAACCGCTGCTTTCATGACAGCATCAGAAGATGGAGTGGGAGAATTCACCACTTCAGTAGGGGGTCCAAGGCTCTGCAAGGGATACACTGCCAATGGAGCAGGAGAAGCCACCACCACCGAAGGGGTTCCAAAGCTCTGAGAAGGATATGCTGCTGATGGAGGGGGGGGGTTAGTAAAGAACACCTCCAAGGAAGGGGTTCCAAAACTCTTGAGAGGGATACGTGGTCGATGGAGCGTACACCAAAGGCTGATGTGGCAACACAGGAGCCAAAGATCCTGGTACAGCTAAGAGGGGAGCAGCAGAGCTGGCAACTGTTGAGGCAGAAGAGCATGAGAACAGGAAATGGGACAATAAGCCACCGAATGTTGATACTCCTGGAAGGCCTAAAGAAGCACATATGCCAGCCATCTTCTGAGCCTCCAACCCCGAAACAGAGCAAGACGACATTGCCTCCTCCCGCACAGGGGATAGCCAGAGAGATATCTCCTGATCCCTCTCCCGAAACTTACAAAGTCGAAGCTGTGGGAGAATGGGAAGGGGTAAAATCTTCCAAGGAGGACGCAACTGGAGGAAGATTGGGCATAGAAGGAACCAGTCGGAGACTGAGAAGTGGCCATTGAAGGAGAAAATTCCTTCCAAGATGACACCTTCCTCCTCTGATCCTTCCTCTTGGAAAAAATGACATTCTTATAACAAAATACTGTAAAGTTTTATATATACTTGCCTAGTAATTACATAGCTACAGTTTCTAACTAGTTCGGCAGCTAAAATTTGTGGTAGCAATGCTTTTGTTTTGGTGTAGGTAGATAGTCCCGCACACTTCCGGGAAAGAGGAACAACAACTCAGCAAAGCACTTCAATTTGTTTGTGCCTAAAGGACCATGTGAGGGGAGGAGGGTGGGCTCCCATTCTGTAATTACTTCGTATGTATATATAAAATTTATTAAAAACTGTCATTTTTATATAAGTAACTTACCAAGTAATTACACAGCTGATTCCCACATTGACAGGAGGTGGGATGCATGAACATCATCTACCCCAAAACATTAGTAAATGTAAAGAATTTGAGATTAGAAAATTTGCTATTATTGAGACTATACTTGTTTCCTTACCTGTTAAGAGAGCTGCTGCAGGAATGTACTGCCTCTGGTTGGCACTCACCTTAACCGCAGCTACATAAGTGCGAGCTTTAAGCGAAGGACCATTCCAATCACTAGTAAAGCATACAAAATTTGCCCCTGCCCAGGCCACAGCACCGTCAAAAAAGATAATCAGATGAACCACTCTTATTACCTACACCAAAGATTAAAAACACCATCACCCATCTATTAAAAAACACAAAACTGGCGGGTATCCAAGCACATAGTACCCCCAGACTCCCAAAAAACTCAACGACCTATGTCAAGAAGAAAATTAGGTTGGAAGGGACAATTCTTACCCTTCCTCCCCCAATACCATGCCAGCCACCGATAACAGACCTAGGGTACTGCAATTATTAAAAACAGTTTCCACTTCTTTTACGAAATGGGAAGCAAACACTGACTTCCATTTTCAGTAAGTCGTTTGGAGAATGGAAGAGAGGGAGAGATTGTGCTGAAAAGATAACAACGTAGCTACGGCTCTAATATCGTAAGCTCTAACTTTAAGAAGTTCTTCAATCTGAGAATGTGCTTCACGAATGAAGTCCCTTAGAAAGGAAGAAAGGGCATCCTTCGTAACAGGCTGCAAAGGGTCTTTGACTGAATACCATAGGTTCCTGGCTGCACCCCTTATTCTCACAGTCCTATGCAGGTAAAACTTCAAAGCCCTTACTGGACAAAGCACTCTCACTTCATCCTCTGAACCAAGCACTTCCTAAATTCTTTATACAAAAAGAACGAGGCCAAGTTTAGACGGAGTTTCATTCTTTGCAAGAAACCTCAGCTTATAGGAGAAAACCGCATCTCCTTGAGTGAATCCGACTCTCTTGTCAATTGCCTGTATCTCACTGACACTCTTAGCAGTGGCTAAGGCTACCAAGAAGAGGGTCTTCTTCGTAAGATTCCTAAGGGATGTGGAATTACGAGGTTCAAAGGCAGGGCTCAAGAGCTATTTTAGAACCACATCTAGGTTCCAAGATACTGGCTGCGAATCCCTTGTCTTACAAGTATCTAATGATCTAATAAGATTGGAAATAGCCTGGTTGGCAGAAAGGTCCAGGCCCCTATGTCAGAACACCGAGCTAAGCATGGACCTGTAACCTTTAATTGTGGACAGGGACAAACTTCTGGTGGTTCTCAGATACAACAAGAAATCAGCAATTTCAGTTAAAGACGTCTTAGTAGAATAGATGCCATTAGTTCTGCACCAAGTGTGGAATATGGACCACTTACGTTGATAGACGTTGGCGGATGACTGGCGTCTGCATCTCGCAATAGAGTCCGCAACTGCCATTGAAAACCCCTTAGCTCTGAGTAATTCCTTGACAGTCTGTAACCTGTCAGTGCTAGAATCTGACAACCCTAAATGGAACCGTCTGAAGTGGGGTTGTCTGAGCAGATTGCGTTTTTATGGCAGAAACCTTGGAAAGTCTACTAACATCTCCAGAAGCTCCCTTAGAGGCCAAAATGAGGCTATTAGCGTCATCTACACATTTTGATGTGACCGGAGCTTGTTCAGGACTTCTTGTATCATTCCGAATGGTGGGAAAACATACAGATCTTGGTTTGACCAGTCCTGTAACATGGCATCCGTCACCCATGCTCAAGGGTCTGGAACTGGCGAACAAAAAAAGAGGTAGACGATTTTTGGAAGTTGCAAAGAGATCCAAAGTCAGAGTTCCCCAGTCTCCAAGGATCCAGGCAAACTTGTGGATCTAAAGTCCACTATGTGAGAATGACTTAATTGCACCTGCTTAGCTGGTCTGCCCTGGTCGAATCTCATTACTAATTTTGTTCGATTCTGGTTTGCCCAAAAGTAGAAGATCCCTTGCTGCCCCACAAAGGAAGAAGGAATGCATTCCCCCTTGTTTGCTTATGTAAGACAGCTCTGTGGTATTGTCCGAATGGACTGCTACTGTCTTCCCAGAAACTCACAAGGCAAAGGCTTGCAATCCCAGATGAACTGTCTCTAACTCGTTCACATTTATGTGAAACCTCTGTTGAACTGGTGACCATCCCCCCTGAGACCTCCTTGTCTCCTAGGAGAGCTCCCAGCCTAATTCTGATGTGTCTGCATAAAACCTTAGGTCTGCGTTCTGGATGAGAAGGGACTTCCCTTCCAGCAGCCTGTCTTCTGACTTCCATCAGAGGAGGTGCTTCTTTATTTCAGGAGTTACAGGGAACACGAACGAGTCTGGGTGCCTTTTCTTGTCCCAGCTGGCTTGAAGAAAAAACTCAAAAACTCATGTACTGTATAGCCTTCCCAGGTATACGAATTGCTCTAAGGAGGCTAGAGTTCCTAGGAGACTCATCCATCTGTTGGCAAAGCAAGTCTGGAAAGAAAAACTCTTCTATGGTTTTCATACAAGATTCCACTTTCTTGGGGGATGGAAAAGCCTGAGAAGGAGCCAGTTGGGATTTCTGATGATTGATGAGCAAACCTAGATTGTTGACTAGGCAAAGGGTCTTGCGAAGGTCCTCCATGCATTGATCGTTTGTCAGGGAGCAAAGGAGCCAACTGTCTACGTAGTGTGTGATGTTGATGCCTGAGATGGAGCCATCCTGCCAGGGGAGCAAGAACGCGAGTAAAAACCTGAGGGGCCGTCGATAATCCGAAACATAGGGCTCGAAACTGGAAGACTCGGTCCTGGAAAACGAATCTGAGGTACTTCCTTGAATCCGGATGAACAGGGACGTGAATGTATGCATCCTGAATATCTATTGAGACCATCCAGTCTCCTTGATGAATGGTTGCAAGAATGGAATGATTGGTCTCCATTCTAAACTTTGTCTCCTAATCCAGGACCGGTCTCCATCCTCCCGATGATTTGGGAACCATGAAGATGTGATTGTAGAATCCCTCTGAATCTACATCCTCGACTATCTCTACAGCCTTCTTGTTGAGAAGGGCAGAAACTTCCTCCAAGAAGGCTGCAAACACCTCTGGGCCTAAGAAGTAAGTGGTCAAGACAATAAGCTTCTTGACTAAAGGAGGTTTTCCCTGAGCGGGATAGCGTAGCCCTCCTTGAAGACTTGAATGATCCACTGTTCTGCTCCCATTTTGCTCCATTTTTCCCAGAATAGTTAGAGCCTGGCACCCACTGGAGCACAGAGGACTACGTCTTCATTTTCTTGATGCAGGTCTCAATGCAGACTTCTTGACTGTTCATGATGTAAAGCAAACACTGGAATGTGGTCTGGAAGATCTTGTTCTCCTGCCATGAAAGGGATGAGGCTGTAGAGGAGAGGCTGACTTCCCACTAAATGAAGGAGGGCCCTTAGGATGTCTCACTGAGTGAGACAGAAGGCCCTGGGTCGATTTTTTTGTGTGGATGAGACGCAATGTCATTAACTGTCGACTGTGGGAACAGAAAATCCTTCACCAAGGGAGAAAAAAGGAGAGCAGACTTCTGTGCTGTAGTCACTCCTTTGGTGGCATAGGAACACCATAACTCTCTTTTTTTAAAATGCCCAACGTAAAAAGAGAGGCTAGTTCCCTGGAGCTATCTCCAATGCCTTTATCGGTGCAAGAGAGAACACCCAGAGCGTCAGACACGAAGTCCCTCGGGGAGAGAGGAATAGTCCTTTATTTTCCGTGCCAAGGTCCCCACCAACCAATCCAAGAAACTAATTTCTTTGAACACCTTGAAGAGGTTTCAAAGTAGATAATCTCTGCTGAAGAAAACATCACTTATGCCAATGAAAAAGCTGATCTCCTAAAAGATCAATCAAGCCAGACAAGTACCCCTGTGAGGAGGTAGCGGCTCCAAGGGAAGGAGCTTCTCCAGTGGCATAACAAGACCTTCTATGCGAATGACGGGTAGGAGGAAAGCTAAAAGAAGCCTTCCCTTGCTCTCTCTTGACCGAGAGCCAAGCATCTACTTCGCTGACCACCTTCCTAGCAGAAATAGAGAGCACCATCTTGGGCAACCTGGAGTGTGCAAACTGGAGAAAAATATTGGGGACAGTCCCAAAAGCTGCATGAAGGCTTCTCGAGCGTCGTACCACAAGACTTCTTACTGGGCACCTGAGGGGTGCAGGATACATCCATGGCTGGCCTTTTCAATGGCCTAGATTTATCACTTTTGCACCACTGGCACCTGGCATCGAGGCTAGATGCCTCCGAACTTGAAGAATGACAACACACCTCCAAAAAGATGCCTTTCCAACAGCTGTCTGTTGTGCCCTGGGTCTTTGCATCAGGGGCAACTGAGGGGCGACTACCCGTGGGCAAACCCCACTGACCTCCCTTGGGCTTCTGGTATGGCTTCTCCCAGGTTCAGGGGAGTGTGCCAGGGACCTTTCCCTAGGAGAGTCGGCGGGACGGGCAACCAGCTCCTCCACCAACACATCCCTTGCACTGATAACACTGCGGTAAATCCCCCATTTGTGCGGGGGATGCGTATAGCAACCCGCCCCCCCCGCAAATAGCTAAAATCCGCAAATACTTAAAACCCCTCTAAAAACACTTACAACTGCCTATTTTGATAGTTTAAACACAAGAAAAACCCTCTAAAAATGCTTATACCTGAGTATTTTAATAGTTTTATCACAAAAAGTGCATTTAGTCATGAAAATATGATACAGTAATTAGTGAATATTTCCCACTGAAAAATACCACGAATGGGCGAATTTTCTGTGAATAATGGGTAGATACGTTCCACAGAAATCCACAAATACGCGAGTCCACGAATCGTGAGAACGCAAATACGAGGGGTTTTACTGTACTTTTATTAACTTGATCCATTAGGGCACACACCAAAGACCCCAACTGGGCCATAGATTTCACAAGTAACTCAAAGTTACGGTCAAATCTTGACTAGGTTGGCAATGGCATTGGGGATGAAAGTGTGGGAGCTGGGTAAAGGATCAGGTGGTGCAGCAAGAGAACTGGGATTCGGGGATAAGACAGAAGCAGAAATAATAGGTGCATCAACACTGACAAAAGACTTACCAGATTCCTGGCTAACTGTGGTCTTATTGTCATTCCTAAGAGACGCCTTTCTCTTCCTATCCCTAACTTAGAT
This sequence comes from Macrobrachium rosenbergii, assembly GCF_040412425.1. Taxonomy (NCBI): domain Eukaryota; kingdom Metazoa; phylum Arthropoda; class Malacostraca; order Decapoda; family Palaemonidae; genus Macrobrachium; species Macrobrachium rosenbergii. The sequence goes on from NC_089790.1 coordinate 32,516,157, forward strand.
GTGGAAGATGAGAACTTAAAGTTTTCCACTGTTTAGGTTCCCAATCTCTGCATTCCTAAACAAAGTCAAAGAACAAACTTGACCTCTACAATCAGTGCAAATGGTATGCAAGTCATATTTCGCTGAAGTTAACCTCGTATTGTAGCCTTTGCTGCAATAACGAGTGGAAGACATACTTGCGTCAGACATCGTCAGCCACGTCGGCAACCAAGAGTAAGGAAAAAATGGTCAAACCTTGAAAGAAATAAGGTCTTAAGAAAAACCTCTAACTCTAAATAATTGCCGAAAGGCTACCAAGTGAACATACTTCACCAAATTGATCTCAATCAACATTGGTAACAAGATCCAAATTTAGTTGCGAGCTAACAACCTTGCCGTCAGCCGGCAGAAACAAACTAAAATGCTTTGCTGAGTTGTTCCTCTTTCCTGAAAGTGGGTAGGACTATCTACCTACACCAAAACAAAAGAATTGCTACCACAAATTTTCAAATTTTAGCTGTCAAACTAGTTAGAAACTATAGTTATGTAATTACTTGGTAAGTTACTTATATAAAAATTTTCCACTGCTCAGGAGGTTAAGAACAACATTCAGTGAGGGGAAGGGAGTGAGCCTTCGACTCAACCCCCCCTCCCCCAACAAAGACAAGGCAAGAAACAAGACAGAACTCCCACTGGTCCAGGAGAGCAAGTCGGGACTAAACGCACTGTAAAAGCTCTTGCGACATCAACCTGTGTCGAGGGGGAGTTTGCTAAGTTTAGGCAAGAAGTATGCTTGTGCAACTGAATATGAAACCCTCGCCTGGAAACATGTATGTTAGGAAAATACAAATTACTTGAAAAATTTGCTATTTGTTCCTACACAAATATACAAAGCTTCAGTCTTTACATAGGAGACATCCATCGGAGGGTGGAGTCTGGGTAAATCCCTGAACCGAATGGAAGTTCTACCCATCCGGAAGTCTCTTCCTGGTCTTGAGCTGAGGAAGGAGTCTCGTACCTCTAGCATGTTGAATATATGGGATGTGCAACTACCAGACTCCTCGGCATAAATGAATGAGTTTGCATCATTATTTCAATAAAAAGACTTGGATGAACCCATAATGTCAGAGACAATAAAAGGCTAATAAAAACCAACAGGTTTGTTTTATTGTCTACCCCTTTCTCCCCTTGCTTGAGAGAGGGGTAGGACTTTTCTCTAACAATCTACAATAGATTACAGACAGGATACTCAGTTATGCAGACTCCCCTGCATGACACACCCGTTCAGCAAATGCTACCTGCCTCTCTACCAGAGAGAATGGTAGAGAGAGAAAAGGGAGGAAGCCAGTCCCTCTAGGGGAGCCATGTGAGCTACACAACTTGACCAACCACCACAGAACCCAAGGAAAATGTCCAAGGACCTGTGGGCAATGTCCCGAAGGCAAATGGACGTGAATGTGGTTTGTCGGGACCACACTCCCGCCCGAGTTTGTTAACACCTGTAGAAACCACAGGTTCTTCCAGAATGCGAGGGATGGGCTGATTGCCCTTAAAACCTCGTACGCTCTCATCCCGACTGAACTTCTGTCTACTTCATCAGATGCAGAGTACAGGCAGTTCCCTGGTTATAAAGGGCTCGACTTATGACGTTCCAAGCTTAGGATGCTCTTCAAATATATTCATCAAAAATTATTTCCCAGGGTTAAAGCGCATGTTCCGGGTTTACGACGCCAATCCGACAGAAGAAATACGGCTCCAAAAGGTCAGAATGGTAAAAAATTTTGTTTTTTTATGAAAACCTCAATAAAAATGTAGTTTACATCATTTATAAGACACCCAAACGATTAAAAAATGACATTTTTATGATAAAATAGTTTTACATACCAAGTATTTACATAGCTATTGGTTCCCTAATGTACGACAACATAAAAATTCAAAATTCGTGTGGTGGCGCTGTTATCGTTAGTGTGTAAGTGACAAGGTCCCACCCACCACCAGGACTCGAGGAAACAAACCAGCGGAGAGCTCAATTCGTTTTACGCTCTAATGTCCATGCAAGGGGAGGGCGGGCTCTGATCATGTAATTACTTGGTAATTATATATAAAACTATGTTATCATAAAAATGTAACTTTTATATAAGCAACTAACCAAGTAATACCATAGGGGAATTATATATAAAACTATGTTATCATAAAAATGTAATTTTTATATAAGCAACTAACCAAGTAATACCATAGCTGATTCCACATTGTTAGGAGATGGGAAAGAGCATGGACATATTCTACTCCAAAGCATTAAGTAATGAATTTGAAATAGAAAGGTTGCTAACATTGACTAAATGTTTGTGGTTTCCTTACCTGTTGAGAGAGCTGCTGCAGGTAGGTACTGCCTCTGGCTGGCGCTTCTCTCAACTTGTAGTGGATGTAGCAGTATAGCCAAGGGTCGCCACTACATTAGTGGGAACTTTGCAGCAGAGGAAGTACACCGTATGCTGACAAGTTTTAAAAGATGCCCGTGCCCTGGGCAAAGACCAGAATACAAAATGACAACACTATCACCTACACCACAGAATAACACCAAAACCCAACCATTATCAATAATAAAACACGAACTGGTGGGTACTCCAGGCTTCCCATTGACTCAAAACCTTAAGTTAAGGTGAGTGGATAGCAAAGGAACAGACATTCCCTATGCTTCCTCTCCAAGCACCATGCCAGCCATGGACAAAGGTCCCAAAGTGCTACAATTTTCAAACACGGTTTCTATGTCCTGCAAAGAGTTCATCCAAGCCCTTAAAGTCCTCAATCTTCTTTGTATGGGCTCCTACTATCCATATCAGAAACCTTAGAACTTCAAAAACCTTGAAGAGGTTCTGAATGAGATGGTCCAGTTCTGAGAAAAAAAAAAAAAAAAAAAAAAAAAAAAAAAAAAAAAAAAAACTTTGGCCAAAGCAAAGGCTGACCAACGAGAAGAGTCGATAAGGCCGGTGAAGTCCCCTTGGGAGGAGGCAACGACTCCCAGAGAGGGAGCTTCCCCGGTGACATATGGCTGATATTTCCTCTTGACCAAATGGTGGTGGTGGTGGTGGTGGTGGGGGGTGGGTGGGGAGTCGCTTTGCCCTGGTCTCTCTTCATTGAGAGCCAGTCTTCAATCTCTCACTGCTTCCTTAGATGAGGAAGAAAATGCCATCTTCAGAAGTAGACTGTTCTTCAGGAAGGCTTCTCATTGCAATGGGCGGGGCCTGTCACCGCCCGCTTTGTAACCGACATGTTACCGGGAATTTTGAATTTAAGATGCCGTGTGAGCATAATCGTTAGCTAAATAATCATTTGGTAATGTACTTATAAAAAAGTAAGGTTTTCTTACAATTTTCAACGTATTTTGGGTTACAACAATTTTCGGTTTACGATGCGGCATCGGAACGGAACTCCCTTCGTAAACTGGGGACTGCCTGTACACCAGACTGATTGTAACAAAGATTTGTCAACACTCAGGCCTGAGATGCCAAGTCCTCTAAAGATAGTGACGCAGCACCATAACTGGACACAGCAGCATCTCGTCTCTATCACCAATAACAAAGTCCTCCAAGGGGATAAAAAAGGACTTAAGTCTAGTGTCAGGGACTGATGGATTCTGAGTCTTCGCTACAAATTCCAGGGCAAAATCAAGCGCAACAGATCCCCAACCTCTCAAGTACTTAACACTGAAGGAAAGGCCATGAAGTTTGCCTACTCTCTTTGCATGCAACATGCCAGGGCAAGCAAGAAAAGTCTTCAAGATCAGATCCCTGTCTGATGACCCTCGTAAAGGATTATAAGGTGCATGAGTCAGGCTCCTTAAAATGAGTCACATCCCACTCAGGGGGCCTGAGCTTCCTGGGCTGGCAAGACCATTCAAAACTTCTCAAAAGCATGGAGATCTCCCACGAGGAAGAGAGATCTAACCCCCCCTTCAAGCAAGAGAACATGAAATTTTCTCTGGTGGGCTAGAGGCAGAGGAAGTGCTTTGCATGACGGCTGGAACAGGGAGCATTCTCTTGCCTGGGGAAGCATGGAGCAAGAAATAATATTGTCTCACCCTCAGGATCATTAAAAAGACATATCTTTCTAACAATATCCACAATAGGCCTCTTTAACTCCATAAGAGAGAAACACTCACCAGAGACCCTGGTGATCTCTTAATCATTCAGTGTATATCCTGTCCAGTCAGTGGACCAGACCAGGAACATAGGCCTGTGTCATGGGCCGGAATGGCAACGAGAACATCACCAGTCCCAAGCCTCGAACCTGTCCAGCTCACACTTCCCACAATAATTCTGAGGAGGGAACAAGTGAGATATCAGGAATATCCTCACCCTGCCTGCTGAAAGTCGAAGTCCTGGCAGGTAAGCGAGGCTGTGGGCGGTTGTCAACCCGCAATGGTGATGTTCGCCAGGGTCAGGGAGAGCAGGGGTGTCCAGTGGGTGTGCCTCAATCTCTTTAGAGGCCAACCCTTGTACAAAGGAAGACTGAGCAGGGGCCTACCTTGCCCATGCAACCGAACTGGTTGCTGGGCCACAGTCCCAGGGTACCTGGTCAGTTCTCTTGAAGAGGTGGGGGGGAGGAGGGGTTGAGGTTGCACCTGCATGCTCTCTGCTCACTTTTCCTCATTGGCTTTCGCTGGCAGCTGGGACCAGGTCTGTAGGCCCAGGTGGGGGGGCCACTGAGGCTGGTACCTATAAACTGAGGGTTTGAAGAAACCTGGTTAGCGGTTGCACCTGTGCAGTCAGCAATGGGAGCAGCAGTACCATGGTACCACTAGTAAGAGACCAAAGATGGACCTATTGGACCATAACTAGTACACCATGGAACCAAAGGACCCCAAGTAGCAACTGCACCCATGTACTCGGCAACATGAGCAGCAGTACCACTAGCGAGAGACCAGGGCTGGAGCACCAGGGGTCTGAAGAACCTCCAGTAGCTGCTGCACCCGTGTGTTAGGCAACAGGAGCAGAGGTACCACAGTAACGCTAGCAAGAGACCATGCCTGGTGCCAGTAGACCAGGTAGGTAGACTACCAGGTCTGTACAGGTGGGCAACTGAGGTCAGTACCAGTACACCGGGTTCCAGAGAACCCCAGATAGTTGTTGCACCCTTGCACAAGGGAACCTTCCTCTTCCTCTGCTTGCTGGCTTTGGAAGATGAAGACAGAGGCGGCAACAGCACTCTTTAAAGATGAAGAGGGAGGCAGCAACAGCACTCACTGATGAAGACAAAAATGAAGACAACAATAAAGACTCTTCTCCTTTTGAATTGCCAAAAGTGCCTTCAGCAACACCATGTAGAGAACATCACTCAGATGATGTATATGGCAGTACCTGGGAACTTAATCCCAACACTGTACTGCATGCGGGGTTACCAAGGAAGGAGGAGCAGTCCTACAGCTAGCAGACATATGGCCGGTCAGTCGTCTAGGGCATGGTCAGAGCTGATACCTGCATGCCCCTTGAGCCTATGAGTGATCATTAAGTTCAAAAGATACTCAGTTCTCCCAAGAGACCTACAGAAACACACAACTCTATAGGTCACAGTGTGACATAAAAAAATGAGGATCAAACTCAAAAAAAGAGAGAAACCTAATACAGTCTGTCCTTCCCTGGACAGTGCCTAACCCAGCAGTTTCCTCTTCAAAAGGCTGAAGTGATTGAGGGGTTTGTATATATAAAAAAACACACACAACAATCAAAAGAATGCAAACAGCAGTTGGACAGAGAAGCATAGAGGTCTTCATACAACAGCTGCCAAAAGCATTGTGGAGTGCAGAAAGACGAGTGGGCGGGGCTTCCTCCTCACCATAGTTCCTCGTTGGGCGAGCGGGTTCCGTTCTCAGCTACCACTCTGTTGGCCGCGAGTTCGAATCTCCGACAGGCCAATGAAGAATAAGAGGAATTTATTTCTGGTGGTAGAAACTCATTTCTCGCTATAACGTGGTTCAGATTCCACAATAAGCTGTAGGTCCTGTTGCTAGGTAACTAACTGGTTCTTAGCCACGTAAAATAAATCTAATCCTTCGAGCCAGCCCTAGGAGAGCTGTTAATCAGCTCAGTGGTCTGGTTAAGCTAAGATAAACTTAACTTTTTCCTCCCTACCGTCGGCAGTTAATAACCTTGTCTGAAGGTAAACTGCTGTTCCAGCTCACATCCACAAGCTAAATCCAACATAAAGACTAAAGGTTTTTATTTGTGTAGGAATGTATTATGAACATAGGTTAAGGGGCATTAGGCTATTTACTTTATTAACTTTGTTGGGGTGTTTTAATGGTTTCCCCATTATTTGTAATCTTTTGAACTAGGATGCAAGAAAAGCTCATGTGTAACTGTTCTGTAAAATTAATCTTTTGCAGGAAATACTTGGGGTCTGTTTGTTAACATTTTTGGAAGAGAAGGGGAGTAGAAAAAAAAAAAAAAAAAAAAAAAAAAAAAAATAATCCTATCTGCAAACACAATTTATCACAATTGGTAGCAATAAAATCGGGAAAAATTTTAACCTGGCAAAATTATTTGTGTATTTTCAAAATGGTACATTTAGCCTACCACTTGATTCTTGCCAGCTGCCAACAATATATCGGCTGTCTTTTTTTATCTTTTGTCTATATTTCCTGACAGTAACATTTGAATTTAAACAATTATGCATTTTGGGGTTGATTTTATCATTTTCCTATACTTAAATGTGCTTTGAATGATTCTGGCCCAACTTAACCTAGCCAAACCTTGGGTAGACTACCCCAATTTTACCAAAGTACACAATATTTATTGGAAAACATTCCATAATTTTAACTTAAGCTGAACGCAAATTTTAATGATGGGATTGTCCTTGTATTGTACTAGGTGTGTGTTTTTCCCAACCAAATCCTTGCTTTCTATTGTGGTCCTCCAAAATTATGGGATATAGGACTAAAGGGAAGGCCCACTTTATCTAAAAGTATTCATTTGCAAACAAAACTAATATGAAATATGAAATACATTAAAGACATAAAAAAAAAACTATATTTCCAAGCCCAAAATGAGAACCAGCAATGTAGAAAATGTAAATATAATGCTGTAAAAGTGGGGTAATTAAGGAAACTACCCAGATACTCAATGAGAAATTCACCGTCTTTTGTCTTTTTAACTTTAATCCTCGGGGGGTTTTACACTTCCGGAGTGCACTTCCACAATGTAAACATGTCTGCTACGTTTGTGCGTGTTCTCCCCCACCCAAAACCCCGAATTGCCACAGTCCCCTTTACATTTGGGTAGAGTTAGGGGGCAAATAACACTTAGCTGCCAATAAAGGCGCCTCCTTTATCAGCAGCCCTAAAAGTATAGGGACAACCAATTTCCAAGGTAAAAACAAGCACGGAGCTAATACTTAGAAATACCCTACATACGTTGTCCCGCGGAGCTTCCGCCATATTTAATAGCAGTCCCTCGGGGATGAATGTAAAAATATGAGACGGCAAATTTCTTATCTCAATTTTCTTCACTATCTCACCTGTACTACTGCCTTATGAGATACACCCTTATCCCTACTGTTCTGCCTAAATATTATATTATTAATAATCATATTGGTAATTCTAAGTACTAGCTCTGCACCTGTTTTTACCTTGGAAACTGTTTTTTTCTACACTTTTAGGGCTTCTGATACTGGCGGTGAGTTTGTTGTCGGCCAACTGTTATTTGCCTCCTAACTCTACTCAACAGTAAAGGGGGACTGTGGGAATTCGGGGTTTTGGGTAGGGGAGAACACAGAAACGAAGCCGACATGTTTATGTTGGGGAGGCGCCCTCTGGAGGGGAAAAACAAGAGGGAGCCATTCGCCAACAGTAGTTAAATGCATTTAGCCGTGTTTAATACTGGCACTAGGGGGATGGAATGTCCCTTCGCCGTGTTTAGTAATGGCCAAGGGGGTACGGTATTATTTTACAATAGTTCCAACTCATTCTATAATAATTATAGTATTATAGATGCATTTTGCATAAAAAATAATGGTAAGTATTTACGACAGTTCCAACTCCATTTTTCTAAAGTAATTATGTATTTTTGTGTGTGTTTTAATGTGTTCTGAATGGTTATGATAGTAATACATGGGGGAAATGAGTTGTTTTTGAGTTACTAGCCTAAACACCCCTACTACATCCAACAAGGTTGGGGACCCTTTGGGAATGGGGGGCGTTTGGGTGGATTAAATCACCATTGACACAAAACAGCATTTGAATTAATGAATAAAATGAGGTAAATCATAGCATACCTAGCAAGCCATAGTCAGGCAACGTAGGCTAGTGTAATGTAGCCTAACATCCCTTAACCGCAAGGGGGTGGCAGAATGGCATTTCGCAGCTTATCCACATTTATAATGATTCATGGCAGGCTCATATATACTGGCAAGAGGTAATGTTACACTGCGCGCACTAGCCACAGGGTTACAGAAGGTAAATCGTGTTACAATATTTTAAAAACTTTTATAAATTTACCTTAATTGGATGGACACAAACGTTTTGATGGGTTATATCCAGAACAAGATGGTTGTGGCTCATCTACAGTGTCAGTGTCGTCATCAGAAAATGATTCCCTAGGTGGTGATGGTGGCTGAGTGTCACTTAAAGGTGGATATAATTTAGCAGCTTCAAGTAAAAATTGGTGTGAAACTGAACTGTGCTGCTGCAGTTAACACTCCATGTTGATGCATCATGTTTCATCTTCAAAGAAATCGTGAATTAAGCGAAAATAATTAAAGTTACAAGACACAGACTGGACATGACCTCACTCTATGACAGACTTGAACCAAATGGCAAGTGAAAATATCTGACACCTGTAAGATTTTCACTAGGTCACGTGACTCCCAGACAACATGTAACTACCCACAATGCAATTTTAAGGGGGAAAAAATCCGCATCAGAACCACACTGCAGTTCTAAACAAAAACAAACTCGCATCAGAGTACAACCTGTGTCCGTGTTAAAGTAAACAAAACACTTAGAAATTTTTCGAGGATGGGGATTATATAAACATTCATATCTCGGATATGGTGAATTTCCCCAAAAAGTGTTCAGACAAAGTTTTCTTACTTTTTATGCAAAATGCATCTATAATACTACTGTATAATTATTATAGAATGAGTTGGAACTATTGTAAAATACCAAAATAATTAAACTTTGTCTCTGAACACTTTTTGGGGAAGTTCACCATATCCGAGATATGAAATCCCCATCCTAAAAAAATTTCTAAGTGTTTTGTTTACTTTAACATGGACACAGTTTGTGCTCTGATGCGAGTTTGTTTTTGTTTAGAACTGCATTGTGGTTCTGATGCAAATTTTTCCCCACTTAAAATTACATTGTGGGTAGTTACATGTTGTCTGGGTCACGTGACCTAGTGAAAATCGTACAGGTGTCAGACATTTTCGCTTGTCATTTGGTTCAAGTCTGTCATAGAGTGAGGTTACGTCCAATCTGTGTTCGTCTTGTAACTTTGATTATTTTCGCTTAATTCACGATTTCTTTGAAAATGAAACTCAATGCATTGAATTTTAAAGACAACATGGAGTGTTACCTGCAGCAGTACGGTTCAGTTTTACGCCAAGTTTTACTTGAAGCTGCTAAATTATATCCACCTTTAAGTGACACTCCGCCACCATCACCACCTAGGGAATCATTTTCTGATGACGACGATGACACTATAGATGAGCCAATCATCTTGTTCTGGATATAACCCATCAAAACGTTTGTGTCCATCCAATCAAGGTAAATTTATAATTGTTTTTAAAATATTGTAATATGATTTACCTTCTGTAACCACTGTGGCTAGCACATGCAGCGCAACATTACCTCTTGCCAGTATATACGAGCCTGCCATGAATCTTTATAAATGCGGATAAGGGCGAAGCACCATTCTGCCACCCCCTTGCAGTTAAGGGATGTTTGGCTACATTACACTAGCCTACGTTGCCTGACTATGGCTTGCTAGGTATGCTATGATTTACCTCATTTTATTCATTAATTCAAATGCTGTTATGTGCCGATGGTGATTTACCCCACCCAAACCCCCTCCCCATTCCTAAAGGGTCCCCAACCTTGTTAGATGTAGTAGGGGTGTATAGGCTAGTAACTCACAAATAACTCATTTCCCCGATGTATTACTATCATAACCATTCAGAACACATTAAAACACACATGAAAAAGTACAATTTTATAAGTTGCCAATAAGACTCCAGCCAGCCACTTGTCCACAAAAAACCAATTTGGATTATTCATGCAAAAATAGTTAGGAAATGATAGGGCACTAAAAGAGCCAAAAAATACCAACCTAACATAACATAGGGATGATTACTGGTTACAGTTTTACCGTATTAGCTATGGAGGTGTGGGGAGGCCAGTATTGTTTTACCCTATGTCATAATTTGATAAATTTTTTTTATCATTTGCGCATAGTGTTTATGGGGTTCAAAATAACGAGAATAAAGAGCTGTTTTCTAAAATGTAGGTTACAATTTCATATTGTGTACTGGCAACTTATAAAATAATACCCATGAAAATACATAATTACCTTAGAAAAATGGAGTTGGAACTGTTGTAAAAACTTACCAGGGATACCCATGCGTTAACAAGTTACTGCACTTGCTGGACGTGATATGAAACCGTTCCAAACAGACGTAGCCGTGCTCTGTCTTGTGAAGATCGCGTATGGAAACCACTTGTTGGATGGACTTCAGGGGTTAATTACATTTGTGTGACAAAAACTGAAGATAAATCCATCATTAGCAACCAAAAAACTGTAGAAAAAAGTAAAATTGGAAGGAAATCGCCGCCGCGGAGATACTACTTAGATCTACCATCATAGTCATCCCAGACACAGAACTAGCCTAGGCCTAAACATGGCGTCCATTGTGCAGGTATGCTTAGGCTAACCGGAAGTTCCCGAGAGAAAGGGCAGTGCTACTACTAGCCTGCAACTTTACCTTCGAAATTATAGCAGGAATTTAGATGAGACTAAAGCAAATTAAAGTCACATACCAATATTAGCTTACCTGAGATATCGAGGTAATTATTCTCGAAACATCTAGCCTAGCCGACGAGGGATTGGCTTAAGCTAAACTCAACGGACTGGCGTATTCAGCCTAGTGCACAGCGGTAGGCTTAAATTGGTCTCAGTTATTTCTCCTGTTCTTGGAACAACAATATGTATTGAAGCTATTTATGCTAGCACCTGGTTGGCCTAGGAATTGCTTGAAGGGTAGTTCTGGCCTAGGGAGCAGGCTACTTCAAGTTATAGGATTATCTTCCATTATCGATGCACTATGGCTTCAACTTTTCTTCCACTGCTTTTGTAGAATTTTTTAGATATAATTAAGTTTAACCCTGGTCACCACATATATACAGTTAGCAGAAACAGAAGGCGCGTGCCGAAAGTCCTTTACACAAACCACAATATACACAAAATATTAAACTTTGTTTCCCTACGAAATAGTTCTGAGGACAATAACTCCAGATTCTACGGAATTAGGATTGCCGGGTAATACTAGTGGCTATGACCGCCAACTTAGGCGATGGTTCTTTCAGTGCTTTTTAAGAAGTTGAATTAATTAACGATATTATGTCTGATTTCATTTATAATGATTTGTCAAATTAATTATTACGTATTTCATGCAATTTTCCATGAATCCGTTCTGATTGACACCGAATCTCATACATGAGACAACAGCATTTGCAAATATTAAGCCACAAGTATCGTTCGCATTTACCTCGGCAATAACATATTGCAAAGAAGAATCATAACTGTTAAGTGTTCCTGCCCACAGCCGAATAGTCAGAATCAACTGTCCTAGGAAGATGCACTTATAGTTATAAAATCCCCCTTGAGTGTAAATTATTCTGAGGACATATTGAACTCGGTAAAAGTTACACGAATTCAAATACAAATTCATTGGTTGCTCGGTATACCTATAGCAATGATAATTATAACAGTCAGTGTTGCCACACGTACGATAATTATCGTACATGTACGATAAAAACGCCCTGGGTACGATGTACGATAGCATTTTCCATTATCGTATGGTTTGTACGATAATTCTAAGGCGTTGATAAGTATATAATTACAAATACAAGTGATCGGTGAACTCCTCCATGAAACAAGCTAATTTCTAAAAAAAAAAAAAAAAAAAAAAACGGAGCTGTGGACCCTGGGTCTAGCGTACTGAACCACCCTCCCTCTGTCACTGTGTGTTGTTGTTGTTATTGTTGTTTACCATGGCTGAGGCAAACAGTGATGATAGTGAAGAATTAGCAGCAACCCCAGTTACCTAGGAGTTAAAGTTAAGCAGGGATTAAAAAACCCCTCCATACAGGAAGGAAAAGAAAGCTCAACAGCAGGAGTTTTTTCAGAGGTGTAGAAGTTTCCTTGTAGTGGCGTGCACAGAAATAAAGAGGTATAATTTCAGTGATGGTGTCCTGTCATAATTAAACTCAGTGAACCAGACCACTGGTGTCCTAACTCAAAGGGCTGGCCTGAAGGATTAAATTTAAACCCTGATAATTTAATTAAACCTCTATGTTTATCCAAAACTAATGTTCTCTGTCCAAAAAATGCTCTCTCATCAGAATTCAGAGAAAGAATCCATTCCTTATTCCCTCTTGCATCTGAGCTTCCTCTGACTGTACCCCAGATGACCACTCACTACTTCAAAAGCTGGATGATCAATGGAGAATGTTTCTCATATTGCAACATGAAATTAAACATCTCGTTAATGATTCACCTGATAAGTTCTGGGGAGAAGTGTCCCAAAAAGAGTCTAGTTTTTCAGACCTAGCCAATTTTGCTCTAACTGCTCTTTGCTTGCCGCATTCTAATGCTGAATGCGAACGAGCGTTCAGTAAATTTAACCTCTTTAAAACTAAACAAAGAACCAGACTGAAAACAAGGAGGTTCAGGAGGGTCATGTGTTCATTTTACTCCTGCAAATGATATGTTTTCCAGAATAAATAATCATGCCAGTTATTACAGAACATCAGAGAACATGAATTTGATTTGGAAGAAGATTCTTAAAGATATACTTTACAATTATTATTGTTATTAATTTCTTTATCATGGGATAAGTATCAGTACCAATCATGTTTAATTATATATATATATATATATATATATATATATATATATATATATATATATATATATATATATATATATATTAAATTACTACTCAGTGATGCTATTTTGATTTTCTATGTTTTGGGGTGTTTAAAGGTATGTATGAGTGGGCCTATCAACTCACATATCTTCGTGTTAATTCGTTATCAGTTTAGTTTACGGAAAGAAGTGACGTTCTGAGTTGTATATATTTTTTTACCACAGTGTTAATACAATATAGTAATAATTTGTTCATAACAATTGTTCATAACATTAACTAAGTATTCATAATTCCATTTTTTTCGTGTTTGTAGAGAGAAATGTTTCATTTGTATTTTTTTCTTAATTATGTAAATTGCAAGATATTAATGGCTACAAAGAAATCGTACATATATTCATTATTTTGTCAAATTATAAAAATGTGTTAAATATCAGAATTCAAATTCAATTCAAATTCAAAAAGTTTATTGATATATACATCAAATGGAGTGTAGCAGCATGCTGCTATACTCACCAACAAAATTCGAAGGATTCCAAGAATGAGGAAAAAATATATACAAAAATAATAATGAAAAGCAAATATTTTACATGAGAAGTATTTTGACCCGATTTATACAAAAGGCAATGCCAAACTATAATGCATATTTTTTATAATACTATAGCAAAATGACTACAGGCAAAAGTCATACAGAGCAAATATAACAAAATTTAAGTATTACAAAATGGTACTAAAGGACAGGCAAATGGCTCACAATTATTTATTCCAATACAAATGAGGAAATTTCTTTATAATTTTGGAACAAACTTCATTTTTCAGAAAATAACATACTTGATTTGTTACATCAGCAATTCTGGGGTCACGAAACTCTGATAATTTATTACATTCCATAACATAATGTTGTAAAGTATGCTTCCGTAACTCACCACATAATTTACAGTTAGAGTTTTCATCATTAATGTATTCCCAAGAATATTTATATCCTAAACGTAATCTCATAATTAAAGTATCTAGTTTAGATAATGCCCTTCCATATACAACTTTGCTGTTTTCGGACACGACCAAATAGTGTCTCATACTGACACTCCCATCATTTAAAATTTTTCGAATTTCAGCTGCTTCCCACAAAGACCTCTTTATTTTTACCCCTTTCTTTATTCTGCTCAGAGCCATTGTGCTTTCTATATCAATATTATTTTGGTTTGTAGCATCCTTTGCCAAACTATCAGCCATTTCATTCAAATGAATACCAACGTGAGATGGCACCCAGAAAAACTTGACAAAATACCCTTGCTCTTCTATTACATACACAAGTTCTTTACACTTATTTACCAATTCTTTGTCAATTGGAAATCTAGAGTTAAGAGCAAGAAGAGCACTCTGGCAATCCACGAAAACAAACACGTCTTTCATCTTGTTTACCACTAAAGTTAACCCCTCATGAATGGCATGTAATTCAGCGGTAGTAATAGAAGTTTTATCTTCTATTCTTTTTGACAGTGTCTCGTCAATACTCACATCATTTTCATAATATTCCCTTATAACCACACCACATCCAACCTTGATACCATTCACTGAACCATCACAGTACATATGTATACTATTACTCTTAGGCAATGTATTTATTTTAGACAAAATTATTTGTTTCAATTCGTATGTGTTGCACTCACTTTTTTTACAGTCAAGTTTATAAATATTTACATTTATTTTGTAACACAACCACGGCTTCATTGGAACTACTACTTGTAATTTTACACAGAATCTTATAATATCATATTTCATCAGTATATTATACAGTTTCTTAAAATAACTGTTGAATTTAACATGACAACTTCTATTGCCTGAGTAACTGTCAACAGCACTCTTTAAGGTTCTTTCTCCTCTTCTAATCATACGAAGAGCAGCCATAGCCGCTACCTCTTGTACTCGATCAACAACACTCGGTAGATTCAATTTCAGCCTCATGATTTCAATCCTAGTACTTATGGAACAACCCAAAATAACTCTCATTGCTTTATTCTGAATTATTTCCAGTGGTCTCAACTCTGTGTTCGAATAATTCACCAGCACAGGTGATGCATAGTCAATAACTGAACGCACCGTACTGATGTACATCATTCTTAAAACAGGAATACCAGCAACGTTACCTTTGTTTGCCAACACCTGCAAAGGTCTCATTCGAGCTAGACAGACATTTTTCAAGTAATTAATTTCATTCGAGCTTTTGTTAAATCAATGTACATACCTAGATACTTATAATTATTTACTTTCTCCAAAGTTTTACCATTTATAGTAACTGTATTACTATTAGCCATCTTTGATTGAAATTTGCTCTTTTGTTCATTTATCACCAAGCCCATGTGCATGCACAAATTCTGTAATTCTGCCATAGCCCTCGTTAAAATGATTTCACTGACACACTGTATCAGAATATCATCAGCATAAACAATAACCTCAGTACCAGCAGGAAAATTATGCCTTGCAATTTTATCCATTAAAACATTAAAAAGGGTAGGACTAAGAACACCACCTTGAGGAATACCCAACTCCATCAACATTTCCTCGGACTCATATCCTTGAAACCAAACTTTTGCTCTTCTTTCAGTTAAGTAACTCCTAATCCACCTCAGTAAAAATCCCCTGACACCTTTGTTAACGAGCTCTTCAAGAATCACATCACTGCAAGCCCTGTCAAAAGCTCCTTTCAAGTCAACAAATACTCTGCATTTAACATTAGCATTACTTAAGGCTTTAATAACGCAATCTGAAGTACTCTTCCCCTTTATGAAACCAAACATATTCGACGATAATTGGTCACCAATCATATATAGTAATCTATTCAATACAAGACTCTCCATTAATTTACACAAACAAGATGTGAGTGAAATAGGCCTATATTCTCCGTTGCTCTTCAAAATAGGTACAACAAGAGCTATCTTCCATTTCTTAGGCAGCCTGCCATTTTTATATGAAAGATTAATTAGATCTAACAAAGGACTATCCTCCATCATAATTAAACAGTTTACAACATCGTACGTTATCCCATCCGCACCTGGCGCGGTAGATTTACCTTTCTTCATACAAAACAACAATTCGTCTTTTGTAAATGGCAAGCAAGTCTCACAGTTGATCGCCTCTTGTAACGCCACGAGTTGTCTTCGTTTATGGCGCCTGTTACGTAAGCAGGCCTGAACATTGTTTGGCAGACCACTGATGCTGGCGGCTTCCGACAATTTCCTAATCAATTCGTTCGCTTTACCATTCGGATCGTGATGAGCTATGGTTTCCTTCCTGTTCTTTCTAACTTTATTGACTAAATTCCATATAGACCCAATCTCTTTAGTAAATGAAATTTCTTCCAAGAACTTATCCCAATATTGACTTCTGACCTTCCTTCTTACCTCTGCTGTCCCGTCTGCTATCTGCATCATGGTTTCTCTACTCCGATCATCATTTGGATTCTTACTCCAATTACTTTGAGCTTTTCGAAGCAATTTATTCCAACCCCGAACTATTTTGTCATTTGAATACACAGTCTTTTTATATGACGGGAAGCCATTCTTTTTAGGAATATTTAAAATACTATCAATGACAGTGAGCAAATCTTCATAGAATAGGCTATGTTTTCATCGTTTTGATGACCATTAACATCCTTGTAATGTCTGTACCACTCACCAACTTTATTCATAAACTCTAATTTTTTATCATATTTTAAATGATAGCCCTTCCTTTTTTTACTGACAAACATCTTGTTTATACTTAAAGATACTTCTATAGCAAAATGATCACTAACGAGCTCACTAACAATTACCGAATCAGCTGTACATTCAAACATATTAAAAAGTACTGCATAATCAATTCTGCCACCTCTCACGTGCGTTGGCGCACCATTCCCCAAGACTCTGACATTTTCCAATGAATTAATTATGTTATTCAATACAAAACCATTTTTATTTTGGCTACCACTGCTTCCCAAATCATGATGGCGAGCATTAAGATCACCCACTAATAAACAGTACTCATTAAAAATAACCTTAGGTAAATTCTCAAGATCCAATTTATCAGCATGTACATACACATTAATTATATGAAATACAATATCCTTTAAACATAATTTTACACTCAAGCATTCAGTGCCGTTGATTTCTGTCGCTACGGATAAAACAGCTGGTATATTATTTTTCACAAAGGTAGTTAGACCCCTTATATTTTTCTCAATATCTGCCGGAAGTTCAAATGACTGATATCCTGTTAATTGGAAACCAGCCCCATTAACACCAGTTTCTTGTAAAGTTATTACATCGAAATCATGAGAAAGAACCCAAGCATGAACATCGGTTCCTCTCTTTTGAAGACTATTTACATTCCACGATAGTGTTTTAAGACAAAACCCCTCCATATTGATCAATCTCCTTCCTCATCTTTCTAGCAAAAGTAACCACATTCATTTTAAGGTCTTCATCTGGCCGCTGCATGTACTCTAGTACTATATCTAATAGGAAGCAACACCAGCAACTAAGTTGTCACATCCATTCCTTTCATTTGGCAAATCTGTCGAATTTCTGTCATAAATGGGGCTACACTGAAACACATTAATTTAATTCGGCATTTTTACATTCTCTTTCAGACATAATATCATTACAAGTAGCTCCATCTACAATTTGAACCTTCTTTTGAATACTGACCTTATTAGGTCTAGTACCTACATCATTCACTTCAGTAACATTCTCCTCTGTTCCAATAGAAACGACTTTACCAGTAGCATTACACACTTTTGATAGTTTATCATTCATGCTCAAGATTACCTTTTTAAGTTCTTCTATTTCTAAACGAAGTGCTTGAATAACACTATCATGTCTATCACAAACTAGACTACGACTAGAGGTCTCCCCCTTTTGACGTTGCCTTTCTTCTTCTCTTCGTTCCCATACGTTTGTAGCTGGCATAACAACCCCGTTTTCGTTCATATTCAGTGGTTGAGAAGCTAAAGCACTTGGAGTCTTAACACCAATAACTGGTCTCTTTTTACAAAACCAAGAACCAGCATTGTGGTCACCTCCACAATTGCAACATTTTGGAACAATTTTAACATTATTTTTTATTTTATCCAAACATTCTTTCGAGTCACGACTTTTGCTGCAATATCTACATTTAAAGTTACTCTCACATTTATATGCAAAATGGCCCCATTTGCTAAATTTGAAACATAACACAGGACTTTCCTTAAACACAGCAAGCCGTTTATATCCAAGGCAGGAAACAAATATTTTCTCTGGAACCTCACCACTTATAAGTGCTATCACCTGCGGTTGTAGACTAGTCTCACCTTTTTGCTTAACCTCACGTCGTTTAGCCCAAACAAACCTTTCGTCTACCAATAAATCATTTGGATCCATACATAAAGGGTAACCAAACACAATTACTTTAGTGTACTTCCCATCATCCTTTGGTTTTCCTAACACAATATCTTCAAAGCCAGTGGTAGATAAGAAATTCACAGCATTATCACCCTTAACTGTTATATACGGTCTATATTTACCTTCCTTAAACAATACTTCAAAATTTGGATGTTTTTTATAAAGTCTTACCGTCTACTGCATCTTGCCATGAAAATCCATTTCCAGTGCATTGGGAAAATACAAACACTTCGTTGAACTTAGTCCTTCATTATTGGCTTCATGACCACTACCCGGAATGATATTCGACTGCCGTGTAGTACTAGGCCCAGCAGCAGAATGATCAACCATCAAACTTGAACTAGGATTGTTATCCACATTTTTCCTACTCACTACTTTTAGTCTCTTATTGACTACAAGATTTCCATCACTCTCAGCTACTTCCATCTCACTGACTTTAGTTTTCTTCGGTTTTTCCTTCTCTCCTAGACCTAGATGTAGCAAGATAACTTATTTCACTTGTTTCACTACTTGATAAAGCCAGATCCTCTTCAACGTCTCGTACGGCATCCTTGGTTGCCATAGTAAGGCAACAAGTTGATCAAGGTCTCCAAGATAAGGCAATGAGCAATAATTGCTTGTAGCGAGCAGATCAGTCAACAAAGCGACGGAGCAAAAAAATGCACGTCTGTCGTCATCCAAAGCTCTCTTCCGAATCTTAAATATCAGAAACAGTGTAAGATAATAATTACGATAAAATCTACAATTTTGTACGATATTTTTTACTGAAAAACCCCATAATTTTGAGGAGCCAGTACGATAATTCCAATCCAAGAGTGTGGCAACACTGCCTTCAAGTCCAAGTTCAGTCCCGATAGGAAGGGGGGTGGGAAGGTGGTGACATGTAAAATTAACTGAAAATTACATATATTAATATCAAATTCATGGTTACTGAGGTTGATGAGATGAATAATGACACTCCTGATGCCCTTTAAGTCCCGATAGGAAGGGGGGAGGTGAGAAGGGGTGAAAAATAAAATTGAAAAAATTACAAGGATTAGAGTCTAATCCATAGTTTTCGAGATTGCTGGGATGAATAGAGACACTCCCGATGCCCTTCAAATCCAAGTTCAGCCCCGATAGGAATTGGGGGTGAGAAGTGGTGAAATGTAAAATGTCAAAAATGCTGGGCGATAGAACTGAAGCAACTATCTTAACAGGAATGAGAGAGAGAGAGAGAGAGAGAGTTTATTGGTTGTCATTTAGAGATATCCCAGGCAGCGCTGGGTTGGTCAGCTAGTATTGGTAATAATTTCTTTATTGCTACATCAGGAAATTATACCACCCCAAGTACCTTAGCGTTGGTAACCCTGTATATGCTGCTGGAAATAATGTGTTGGAAATGATGAATAAGGACAAAATATGTGATATTTTGTTTTTACTTGATCTTAGTGCAGTCTTTGATACACTTGTGTATGAGCTATTAATGATTTATGATCCATTTGGAATTGTTGATGAAGCCTTTGAGTATGTGGAAGACTACTTTCTTGAAATATTGTATACAAATTGGAAATTTACTCTCGTTTGTATGAAACATTAAGAAGAGGAATGCCCCAAGGAAGAACGTTAGTTCCAGCCCTATTTTATGTATGTACTGTACAACTACCAAATGTACTCACGAGATATGGGGTAAAGTTCAAGCTACTTACTGATGACATCCAAATTTATTTCACCATAAACGGTATCGAGGATAAAATGAGAAACTAAATCATGTTTCTGCTAGCATTAAGAGATGAATTCCATTTAGGCGACTTAAAACTGAATTTATGTTGGTGGGGAGGTAGGGTAAGTTATGGCGCTTTTGGAACCTTCAAGTGAATGTCAACTGCAATCTAGTCCAGACTACCGGTAGAGTCCGTGATTAGGTGTGCTGTTAGACTGCATTTTGCCTCTTCTCAAATCACCAGTGTTGTACTGGACGTTGTCACAGATATATTGCTTTAGTTTAAAAATATCTTGATGGGTATTCTATTCAGAAACTTGTGAATTATTGTCTCATCAGTAGAGTGGACTACTGCCAGTCTACTATAATCTACCTAAAATATAACTTAGGATGCTGTGAAATATACAGATTGGAGCAGCCCCATTAATAAAATTAGAACGTTTAGAAGGTGTGTATAGTGACTTCATAGGCTATCAAGATTGGATGTCCCAAGTATTTATGAGATTTATTTACTGTGCATAATATAGCCAACAATTACTGGTAACAGCACAAGACTAGTTGCAGATAGTTTCAAGTTATGTGAACCAATATGCACCTCGAATTTCTATTTTTAAAATCTTTAACTTTGCAGCGCCAATATTGTACAAAAAAAAAAAAAAACTCCCGCACGGTATTAGGAGGACTGAGAATATCAAATCTTTCAAGGAAAAATTAAGTCTTATTTTCTGAGTATCAGTATGATATAGATTTAACAATTAATGTGAAGAATGTACCTACTTACTTGTGTATACGGCAAATGAACTTGCAAGAGATCGGAGAAGCCTAATGTAAGGAAACAACATTCAAACAATTCGGAAAGCCAATGTAGTTGATACAGTAATACAGTTAAGTTCGAACTGGTGTTCACTGAGCAGAAAGTGAAATAAATATCTGAAATTTGTTTGTGAATTAAAAATTCAAATTTCATAGGAAATGAAAGTATACTGAGTAAGAAATATGTACAAAACAAAAATAAGGCACATACGAAGAGCCGGGAAATAGGTATCACCTTTCTCCGTGCAGGTTCCTATTACTACTACTATCAGTACTTGACACGTGAAATTCCATGGTTAGAAAACTGTCGCGCTCCTTGATGAAATTTTAAGTGAAGCAGGGTCGTTAAGCGGGTTACTCTGCCTTACTGGAAATGAAGGACCACGGACTTGGTGTCGATATAATAATCAACGATATACAAGCAAATCCACCCTGCCCGCACGGTGAGCTGACTTGGGTATAAGTAACCTACCGGTACTTGTTGCGATGTAGCCTCGGCTGGCTAGACCAAACTACAGGTTCTTTAGTGGCGTACTTGCCACAGCCATTACGTTAATACATTTCTGTTGTTGATGGTGCTGCCCACCAGTTTTAGGGTGGGAAAAACGAAGCAAATGAGCTTTGTTTTTCCCAAAGACGAAAACAAACCTAACATTTTCTAGAATGCCATGCCCTGCCCTGCCCTGACCTCAGGGCGCCTGATCGTTCTGCAAACTACCAACATTAACCCACGCAAAAGATACCTTACCTTATGTCAGGTGGTACATGTAGAGTGCACGTTTTGGCTTAGCCTGTGTTCCTCATATTCTTGCTCCTCCTAGCATAGGGTAGAAACCATCTTTTTAGCCTATATAGATTTACATTAATGCATAGGCTAGCTGAAGGTGTTCAGTGTACGAGACAGTGGCACTGACAGTATAGGGAATGATGGGTGCAGTGATTGAATGGTTGTAACACCAAGTTTATCTATAGATTGTAGCAAGACATCCTCATAAATAGAATTGGTTTGAACAAATGGTAAAATTTAACTTTAAACCATTGTAACAGTTTGGACATAGAATATTTTTGATGTTCATTATCTTTGTTACCCTCAGGTTTGGTAACTACCAGTTTATGTGCAAGTGGTTGCCTTGTTTAGTGCCAGTCCTTCTGGGTTGAACACAAAAACAAAAAAGATGGTTAATTTCATAAACACAAACACAAGACAGTACATGTTCTGCAATTAGCAAATAGTCTAAGTAATCACACCTAACCTAACCTAGGCTACCAGGTCCTTACTCTTGTGCATGGTTTCAGTTTGAAAATGTTCTTTGACCTTACTTTAATCTGAATGAGAATTACTGATGGACTGCAAGTCCTTGTACAGTAAACCCCCCATATTCATTGGGGGATGTGTACCACACACCCCCACGAATAGCTAGAATCTGCGAATACTTGGAACCCTTCTAAAAACCACTTAGAACTGCCTATTTTGATAGTTCAAACAAACAAAAAACACTAAAAATGCTTATGCAGGTATTATCTTACTTACGATGAGGTTAGGTTCCAAAAAAACCCATCGTTTGTTGGAAAAAACGCATCTCGAATATAGCCTAACCTACACTAGGTAGCCTAGCCTACACTATAAAGTATACTCTATACATACTTGGTATAGTAATTATTATTAATATCAGCTAATTCTGGAGATTCATGCTGAGTGACTTTTGACAGTTCAGTATAAAGAGAAATTAAATAACAAGAATTAGCTTAGCCTACACTATGGTATATAATATATACATATGCAGTAGCCTAGCCTACATTATACTGTACTCTATATTCACATACTATCGTATTATACAAACATTAACATAACGAATATGCATCTTTTCCTTGGAACTTTTAAAATGTTATGCTTTAATTCACTGTATCTATTAATATTATATATATTCTTATATTGCTTTTGTATTACAAATTACAATCATAGTGATCAATGTTTTGGTTTGGAAATCGATGATGCGGTAAGTTTATTTTACCGCTTTGAACTCAATTCAGAGCACTTTTCTTGCCTATAGTTAGCGTAAATGAATCTCTAGATACTTTATTTATATGAGTCAAGGTTATTTTTCATTATACAAAATGTTTTTAAGTTGAAATATAACTTGAATACATCTTGCTGTGAAATAAATTTAGCTATTTTTTTCATTAATAGATGATGTTGGCCGTTTGGGGGTGTTTGTTTTGTGTAAAAAAATCAAGATTCCATTTGCTATTTTCACTTGATTTCATGATAATAGGAGCTTTACTTATCGTTTATTGGCGTAAAAATAGCAGTAATGTGTTCTCTTATGCCCAGTAGTTTTGATTAAAATACTTTCTCTCCAATTTTAATTACGGTCAAGTTTCATCATGTTGCCGATGCACGATAATATATAGTCATTAGCAGCTTGAACATTGTTTTCTCAGCCTCAGCTACAACTTGCAGCTTAAATTTAGCAGTATATTTCCTTGCCAATCTTTTATCCATACTGAATAAGGGTATAATGTAAAAATATATCAGTCCTATTCTACTTAACGTCATTTGTAATATAACTTGGTAATTGTTTATTGCCGTACGATGGTTGAAATACAAGCAAAATGGCTGTTGTTATCCAATTCGGTGATAAGCAAAACAACAGTTTCTCGTTTGGTTGTTTATGCCTGTACACATTTACGCAAGAGTATAACATTACTAACAATACTTTTATCATTCTCTTTTACTTTTTTAACTAAAAGATGGGATAAAGAGATCGAAAAGAAGCCGGTCTATTGTAATTTGGTCTCTCTCGCTTCCTGATTGTACACTGCTGCCTGCGCCTGCACAAAATTTTAAAATATTTTATAAATATTGTCGTATTAGTATTAATTGCTTGCCCCATTAGAAAATCGAATTATTGTAAGGCGAATTGTCATAACTTGAGTGCTACTGAGTATTTTAATAATTTTATCACAAAAAGTGTATTTAGTCATGAAAATGAGATGGAAATACAGTAACTAGTGAATATTTCTCAGTGAAAAATACTGTGAATGGTTGAATTTCCAGGAAATAATGTGTATATATGTTCCATAGAGAAATCCACGAATAGGTGGGTCCACGAATCGTGAGACTGCGAATACAGGGGGTTTACTGCATTTCACTTTGTTTTCCCCTACCCAAAAACCCCACTTCCCACTGTGGACCCCATATTGTAGGATGGAAGGTGCGGGTGGTCTGCTGTTTCTAAAATTACTCATTTGCTAATAAAATGAGTGTCTAAAACAAAATGCTGAAAGCAAGCATTCAAACAAAGAAAGATTATATTTTCATGTCCAAAATGCAATAATAGTTTCAAGTAAAATAATACCCAACAAACAAAATGATCAGAAATGCATAGTTTAGAAGGTAAAATGTATCCATTTGATGAGAGATTAATGTGTCACATAATTAACCCTATGTTAATTTCATAAAATAAAAATGTGATCAAACTAGATTAGATTATGAGACATGAGACCATTTTGTTCCAGCCACATTTGACAGAATTAGAAATATATTGGTTAGGTTAAGGCTATGGCAGCAGTTGCTCTTACATTTGGCTAGACAAATTTGCCAAACTAGCAACCAAAACTAAGGCAATGGCTAGGTTAACCTGCTCTGATATGTTGATCCATCTTTTGTGAAAAGCTGCTTAGTGGGGTGTATCTGCAATTTGTAAAGTTAGGGGCACAAGCCTTGGAATTACTTTATTGAATTACAGTTAGGCTACACTGAGTAACTGGAGTACCTGACCTTTGAATATGGTGAAATCTCATTGGATTACTGACCCTCGTCCTTACTAGCAGATAATTATTGGAAAATCTGTTTTCTTTATAGCCTGAGACACAATTTTATGAACTGATGTGGTGGCTGCTACGGATCCTAGGCTAACTAGTTAAGTGATTTTTTTCAAAATTACACTCTTAGGAATGATTACACATGCTGTTTCTTGAATGTCATTGGCTGTGACGGTGCCATATTGGATTGCAGCTCTGTGGCCTTAAATAGCAGTCATTTAGAGGATAACTAATGTACTTTTGATTTATGTTGTTGTTCAAAATCGAGATGCAACGAAAATCTTATGTAATAAAATGGTTATTTAAATTGTATTGTATATGAACACAATTCAGTCACCACATGCTGAAAATGTTAAGCTACCAGAGTCAAACCTTTAGCTTAGACTAAATTCCAGAAAGACATTGTTATTTTACATAGAGGAAACTTAATATGAAAGTGTTTGATTTACATAGAGGAAACTTAATATGAAAGTGTTTGGAAGCCTCTTATGCTACTTACTGTCATTGCTGATGCCACCATAGGCAAGTCATGGAAGTCCAGTCTTTAATGGTATGAATATTAAACCGAAATTTTGAAAAAAAAATCCATAAAGACTTGTTTCTATAGAAATATAAACCATTGCCTTTTATATAGGAGTTGGTAACAAGGTTGTGAACTGGTGGCTGTTGGGTGTGATTGAGGGAATACTCCTCACTCGCCTTACGTCACCGTTTACTTTTTTCCTCCTGTCGTTGAATGATTGTTGGATGAGTAGGTTTCCATTTTGCTTATTTTTACTTGTTTTTATCTTTGCTTTTTATTTTAAGCGTGGAGAAAAAACGATGATCAGTGGCATTGTGAGGGGTGTTGGCCTCCTTTTTGGCACTTCATATCCCCCTGTAATAGTAGATCCCCGCTGGTACTGTTCCTTTTGTAGGGGGAAGGCATTCTTTCCTCTGCAAAGAGTGTGCTGATTGGACTGCTCTGTAATGGGAGAAGTTTGGAAGGAAAAGGAACGACAAGCTGGTTTCATCGATGACTGCCAAATCCTTCTGGTTCCTTTCTTTCTCCCTCCTCCATTCCTATTCTTCTGTCTACCAGTAGGTAGTACTATTTCCTCTCAGGGCTTAAAGTACTTGAACTGTGAAGGAGTCTGGCCACACCTTCTCTTCAGAGGATAATGCTGCTGTTGGAGATGGTGCACCAGTTGCTGTCCCCTCATTCATATCTGATCTTGGCATTCCAGGTATGAAGAAAACATCTTCCTTGGAATACCAGCAACAGGTCTGCCCTACACTGAACCTCCCTGATAGTCCATCTTTTGCAGAGTTCCTGGGCAACTTAGGCTGAGGAGAAGAAAGAGCTCTCTCCTTTGTCAGCTCCCTGCTCCTGCTGTGTCTGCAGCTGTGCCGGCTTCCTTGACTGCTGTGAAGGAGGGGGAACCTACTGTAGAATTAGTGCTTTCAGTAGCTGATCCTCTGGTTGCTTTGCATTCTTTGGTTTCTGCCTTGTCCTTACCTATAGTGTTGAAGACCAGCAAGCCTCAGGAGAAGATAGGGAAGAAGTGCCCCTGGCATTATCAAGCTTGTTTTTGTTCTCCTCATTGCCCTTGGCTTCTCATCCCTTGTGCAGGAGGAAGAGGTGGAAAGGGAAGTTTAAGCCCCTGTGCAAGAAATCGCAGTGAAGTCGTGTGTGTACTTCTTCTTAGGGCAGGGGGAGTAGGGGGTCTCAGTCACTTGCATGCAATTGCTAAGCCTCTGGCAGGGCAGGTGCTCCCATACCTACCCATTTAGAAGACAGGACTGCTCCTGCCTGTCTAAATATGATCCTTAAGGGTTGTTGCTGGATGAGAGAGTGAGTCTTGCTTGCTCTGGGCTTGCTTGGTCTCAAAATCACATGCACATGGTTGCCCAGGAAAGCCCCTCCTCTTATGCCTTCAAGGAGACAAACAGGGAGGGGCTATATGCAACCTGTTTGTTTGTTGCATGTGAGATCTTTGGACAATGCAAGCTCTGACAACAGGGCAGGCTTTCCCCTCATTTCCTTCTTGAGGGCACATAGGGAAAGGTGAACATTGCCTTCCCACACTCTATCCTAGTAGAGAGAAAATGATTGGGGGTTGGAGATTGGTGATTGATCTCATTGTGTTGAACAAGTTTATTCTTCAGACTCATTTCAGGATGAAAACTGTTCATTGCTGGAATCCATCAGGGAGGGCAACTTCATGCTTTTGATGGACCTGAAGGATGTGTACTTTGAAGTACCCATCCATCAGGCCTCTCGGAAGTTCCTGTGTTTGTCTTTAGAGGGACTGTATACCAGTTCAAAGTTATGTGCTTTTGACTAACAATGGCCCCACAGGTGTTCACCTGGGCTTTCACCTTGGGTCTGGCATGGGCTCGCTTACTGTGTTACCTGGTTGCCTGGTTAGTCCTGGCAAATTCTGAGATGCATCTGCCCCAGGACAGAGACTGTCTTTTCTCTTTTTGCCACGAGCTGGGGATCATGGTAAATTTTGAGATGTCGGATCATACTCCCAGGCAGCAGACAAAGTATCTGGGCTTGCTCATGGATTTGAGAGCCTTCCCAATAGACTCTTAAGAGAGCAAGCTCAGAATGGTCACAGTGCAGTTCATGGCTAGGCAGGAAGAACCAGCTTGGCTTTGGTAAGTTGTCCTTGGTCATCTGTTATCCCTGGAGAAAGCTTGTGCCTCACAAGAGAAGCCACCTACACTTGCTTCAGTGTCAACTGCAGCTCTATTGGTTACCTCTCTGAGACCCTTCTCAACTTGTGCCCTGAGTCAAGAGGTTAGTGAGGATCTAGTGTGTTGGATGACTGTCTGGAACCTCTTGTTGGGATTCCTCTGAACTCTCCTCCTCCAGAGATACTTTTGTTTCAGATGCATGGAAATACAGTCGTACCCTGAACTTACATGAGGTTAGGTTCCAGAACCCCTCGCCCAAGGTGAATTTTCACGTAAGTTTAGCACGGCCTTTAAAAATGCTAATAAACTTTATTTTCTAAAGTTTAAACACTAAATATGACCTTAATCATGCTCCCAAATTATTAAGCTAACTTTTAAATGTAAGTTACTATAATTTCATTTAAAAGTTAGCATAATACATTACCCTTAAAAAAGGAAATAAATGGTTGACATAAAAATAGAGAGTTGGAAGAGAATTTGTTTCCCCCCTTCTGACCTATCTATTTTTAGAAGTTTTCTCAACCTCTTTTTAATAACTTCTTTATTCTACGTCTCTTTTTCTTTGTTTTGAAATGCTTTTTTATGAACAAATAGTGTTTCTTATTTGGACTAATACAACTCTTAGTTATTATGTCTCTATGTTAAAGAACTTATTTGCCACACTAGCGCATTTACACTTTGTAGGCGCTACAGGTAAAATTAGATCAATTTAAACTGTCAACAGTACAAGTAAATATGTACAGAGAAATAATAAGTTGTAAAATGTGAGAGAGAACAGAGAGAGAGAGAGAGAGAGAGAGAGAGAGAGAGAGAGAGAGAGAGAGAGAGAGAGAGAGAGAGAGAGAGAGAGAGAGATTGTCCTTACTTCAGATATCAAGTTAAACTATTTATGAATTATTATGGAGACAGAATAACATGAGAGAAAGAAGTTATTCTTACATTAGATATCAAAAGATGGAAATTCATGATTTATGAAGGAAAAAGAAAGAAGAGAGAGAGATAGTACCAGAAATCCTTTGACATGCTGGGGGCAACAATTGACATTTGGCAGCTTTGCCCTCGCCCTTCTCTTCAAAGGTTTCATGAAAGATCAAGAAATGATGTTTGTTTAAAATGTCACATAATTTACTATAGAAATGTATAAATTTTGTAATTACAATTATATAATTATTATTTAATCTTATTAATATTTGAAAATTAGTACTTATTATTAGGTAAATCATTTATTTATCAACAAACAAATGAACACATGCATGTAACCATAAAAATTCTCTCATCTCTTACTGAGATGAGAGAATTTCTATGGTTATATGTGTATGTTTATGTTTTGTTGATAAATAAATGATTTACCTAATAATAGGTACTAATTTTCAAATATTAATAAGATTAACAAGATTGAATAATAATAATAATAATAATAATAATAATAATACAGTAAACCCCCCGTATTCGCGGTCTCACGATTCGTGGACTCACCTATTCGCGGATTTCTTTATGGAACACATACACATTATTCGCTGAAAATTCGCCCATTCACAGTATTTGTCTTTGAGAAATATTCACTAATTACTGTATTTTCATCTCATTTTCATGACTAAATGCACTTTTTGTGATAAAATTATAAAAATACTCAGGTAGTGCTCAAGTTATGATAATTCGCCTTACGATAATTCGATTTTGCAATGGGGTAAGCAATTAATACTGATACGACAATATTTATAAAATATTTTAAAATTTCGCACGGGCGCAGGCAGCAGTGTACAATCAGGCAGCAAGAGAGACCAAATTACAATAGACCACCTTCTTTTCCTCCATCTCTTTATCCCATCTTCTAGGTAAAAAAGCAAAAGAGAATGATAAAAGTATGTTAGTAACGTTATACTCTTGCATAAATGCGTACAGCCATAAGCAACCGACCGAGAAACTGTTGTTTTGCTTATCACCGAATTGGATAACAGCCGTTTTGCTTGTATTTCAACCATCGTAAAGTTAAACGTTTACCATAGTTATATTACAAATGAAGTTAAGTAGAATAGGACTGATATATTTTTACATTATACCCTTATTCAGTATGGATAAAAGATTGGCAAGGAAATATACTGCTAAATTTAAGCAGCAAGTTGTAGCTGAAGCTGAGATAACAGTGTTCAAGCTGCTAATGACTATAAATTAACGTGCATCGGCAACATGGATGAAACTCTACCGTAATTAAAATTGGAGAGAAAGTATTTTAATCAAAACTGCTGGGCGTGAAAGAACACATTACTGCTATTTTTACGCCGATAAACGATAAACATGTAAAGCTCGTATTATGATGAAATCAAGTGAAAATAGTGAACAGAATCTTGATTTTTTTTTACTCAAAACAAACGCCCCTCAAATGGCCAACGTCATCTAGTAACGAAAAAAATAGCTAAGTTAATTTCACAACAAGATGTATTTAAGTTATATTTCAACTTAAAAACACTTTGTATAACGAAAAATAACCTTGTCCCCTATAAATAAAGTATCTAGAGATTCATTTATGCTAACTAGAAGCAAGAAAAGTGCTCTGAACTGAGTTAAATAAAGCGAAATAAACACCGCGTAATCGATTTCCAAGCCGCGTAATCAATTTCCAAACCAAAACTGATCACTATGATAACAATTTATATAAGAATATATACAATATTATTGGATACAGTGAACTAAGGGATAACATTTTAAAAGATCCATGGTAAAGATGCATATTCATTATGCTGATGTTTGTATAATACGTTATGTGAATATAGAGTACAGTATAATGTAGGCTAGGCTACCGTATATGTATACGATATACCATAGTGTAGGCTAAGCTAATTCTTGTTTGTTATTCAATTTCTCTTTGTATTGAATTATCATAAGTCACTCTGCATGAACCTCCAGAATTAGCTGATATTAATAATTACTATACTGTGTATGTAGAGAGTATACTTTATAGTGTAGGGTAGGCTACCATATATGTATACTGCACATGGTACCGAATGCCCGGTGTAAGCTAGGCTATATTCGAGATATGTTTTTTCCAACAAACGATGGGTTTGTGTATAAGCATTTTTAGTTTTTTTGTGTGTTTGAACTATCAAAATAGGCAGTTCTACGTGTCTTTAGAAGGGTTCTAAGTATTCGCAAGTTTTAGCTATTTGTGGGGGGGTGTGGTATGCATCCCCCAAAAATACAGGGGTCTACTGTATAACTGTAATTACAAAATTCATACATTTCTGTAGTAAATTATGTGATATTTTAAACAAATATCATTTCCTGATCTTTCATGAAACCTTTGAAGAGAGGGGTAGGGCAAAGCTGTCGCGTGTCTGTGAAAAAATCGTGTATGACAATTAGTTAGGTTCCAATGAAAAGTTTGCGTGTCTGTGAATTCGCGCAACTTGAATTGTGTAAGATCGAGGTATTACTGTACAGGCATTTCAGGAACAGTTGATAGGTCCTTCGATAGTGCTGATGTTTCGACAACACAACTGCAGTGGCTTGTAGTGGCTTATGTCAACAAATGGAGAAGGATGGTGTCAGTTGGCATTGCAGTAGTGGAAACTTCCTGTCACCTTTTCTTCAGTATCAGATCCATGGGCGGTGACAGAAGACCTACACCCCTGGGACAATCTGGATGTGCCTTCCTGTCCATCAGCTTGGTTTGCAGGGTGTCAACAGAGTGTTCATTACCCTGGCAATGACCCTGGTCTATTTTTTGTGACTGGTTTTGTAGAAGGGGGTCTCTTCATTCAGAGCATCAGTTCAATAGATCAGAATTTCTCATTCACCTTTGTTGAGACAAGCTCCTTTCAGTCTCTTCATTGAAAGGCTAGTGTTCAGACTTGTTGCAGGTTTTAAGGCTGAAAGGGCTAGATCTCACCATTTTATATAAGTGACTTAACAAGCAATTACATAGTTACCAGCTTCCTACCATGGCAAACCAAAAATTCAAATTTCGTCCTGCACACTATTGGGACTGACTGGTACAACTCAGCAGGTAACTTTAATTTGTTTTCTGCTGGTGGTTTTTGGGCAGTACCTTTCGTCATTTGTTGGATTTTTTGTTCCAGTATTGGTGATGTATTCGCATTTTGTGTGGCTTTTTTCAGTTAGTGAATTGTTAGCTTTGGTTAGCATTTTTTCCCTAAGATGTCAGATTCTAGTTCTTCTAGTGTTTGGTTTTATACCGAGTGTTGTAAGACTAGATTAAGTAAAGTGACATATGATTCTCATACTGAGTTTATAAAATGTAGGGGATGGGATTGTAATGGGGAGATTACATGTCCAGAATGCCAGGATTGGGATGAACATCAATGGAAGGTTTACAGATCTCATTCTGATAAACTTGATAGAGATAGGAAGAGGAAGGCAGCTCTTATAGCCAAAAATAGAGCTAGCGTGGAGGCTACTCCTTTGCCTTCTGTGGCTGAGGGTAGAGCTATTTCTTCTCCTCTTATCCCATCTTTTTTTCCCATCCTGAGTCCTCCTACTGTATTACCGTGAACTCCTTTACCAAGTTCTCATGCTTCTGATCTCAACACCATTTCCAGTCTTGAATCTAGGTTCGATAAGAAGTTTGAGTTCCTGGCCAATACGGTCATGGAACTAGGTTTATCTTTTAAAGCTTTTGTGGATAAAGACAAACTGGAATGATTACATGCGGGCAATTGGGGGTATTCCCACCTACTGGACGGTGGTTACTGCCTAACCACCTTGTTCAAGAGTTTAATGGCTGTTTCCAGCTTCACTGTAAGTAATTCCTAATGTAAAGGACCTCAGGTTTGTATAGTCAGGAAAAATAGTATTTACTTTAAAAAATTGTGATTTTGCACTGCGTTAGGCCTAGCTGGTAGTGCAAGTGAACATGGAAAAAATAAATAACAGTGTGAGTCTTATTGACCAAAGTTTTATGGATATTAGCAATATGAAGAGGGCAAGGATGAATAGTGATGATGATCCTAGGAAGCAATTTTTATTGAGCGAGCTTCCTGACATGCATGCAATGAGAGAAGATCAGTTGAGGAAATTCCGAAAATTAGTTTTGCAAGCTGTGAACACTGTTATGGAGTAACCTTTTTTCAACACACAATATCACACTCACACCACGCATATGATGCAATCATCTCAGCAATATTCATGTCACACACATCACACTGAGCATTCACCATATTCCATGACCACACCTCCATCTGAGATCCACATTACACACCATCCCCTTTCAATATAGAGACTGCTATTACTTCACATGAAGGTCAAACAAACCAAGCCTACAATGCTCCTTACTAAGGCAGCACTTTTGAATTGTAGACCTATAGGTACTTGGATTATGTTAATGGAATTATGGTTTTTCACAGACTTCCGGAAAGGACTTTTTTATTTTCTATATATATATATATATTTTTTAGACCGGGCCATTTTATTTCCCAATGAAAAAAGTTATACATTAATTAGAAAGAAAGGGTTCATATAATTGTACATTGATTATGTTAGTGAAAGTATGGTTTGTCACAAACTTCTTTAAACTTCTTGAAAGGACTTTTTTACTTATAGGACTTACCTGGTAGTTACATATAGCTGTCGTCTCTGACGCGGCAGAATTTTAAATTTTGGCATAGCGCTAAAAACATCTAGGTGATCCCTCTACCAGCGCCCTCTATAGGTAACAAGGAACTATCCCAACAATGTTCTAGAACCCATTAAGTTTTCTGCCGAGAGACCGGTAACACGGTCTCGTTTGTGGTTGAATTTTTGTCTGCAATTTATACTTAAGTATTTCTTTGTGGTTTTTGCTAGCTAGCGCTTTGCTTTTGTGGTCGGAATTAATTCTTTGTACAACATGTCTGATTCTGGTTCCCAGTATAGATATTGTGCTTTAGGCTGTAGGACTCGTTTGCCTAAGGCGGCTATCGACCCCATTCAGTTTGCTCTTCATGTAGGGGTAAATTTTGTAATTCAGAGAATACATGTGAGGAATGTATGCATCTAACAACGGATGAATGGTCAGCCTTAGAAAAATATCTACGGAAGTTAGAAAAGGACAGAGTTAGGAAAGCTTCATAGAGGTCATCATCTGCTAAGTCTGTAGGGCAGGTAATTCAATCTGTTAACCCCTCTCCTATTAACTCTCCTTTGTCCGACCCTGTTGATCCCAATCCTATCACCGTGTCAGAGTTAAAAGTCCAAATGGACACTAAATTTTCAGCTGTGCTTTCAGCCATCCAGACGATGGGCCAAGCCATTGAAAAATTGGCTCCTCGAAGTGAAGTGTTAGTGGAGGAGGTGTCTGTTATCGCCCACTCGTTCTCCCAGGTCTAGACCTCTGTCGGACTCCCTGGTTCAGGAGAGGGCATGTCGAAAACCGAAAGGAGGCGAGTGGGGCTTGCTCCCAAAGCAGTCACCCCCTCAAGTATTCCTGTTGTGCATTCCCAGGATGCTTCCATGACGCCATAGAAAAGGCGCTGCTGGGGATGTGTCTTCTAGTGGTGATGATTCGTTGACTCTTCCTCGAAGTGGGCGCTTCAAGCATTCTTCTCGCCCTCTCAAGAGGTCTCGCGCCGTCTCTCCTGCAGCGATTCCGAGAAAAGATCGTTGACGGATCCGCATGCGGGCTGTAGCTTCTGGGAGGATCCTGAACCTTTTTCCTCCTCCTCTTGATGTAGATCAGCCCCTCGCCGGAAGGAACCTACGCGTACTATTGCCGTAATAAGCGTGTTTCCGTTCCAGGAGCGTCTACATCTCGTCCAGCCTCATCGCAGATAGTGCCTCCTCCTACTACCGGTCAACAAGATCCCGTTTTGTCGCTCAAGTCACGGACAAATTGGCGGATCTTATTCAGTTCTTTGTGGGCGCTCGTGCTGCTTCGGGGAGCACCTGTTGCGGAGACACTTCCTTGAATGCGCCACAAGTCTTGACTCAAGAGCCTCCCCGCCGCATGCACCAATGAAGAGGCTCAACCAGACGCTTCAGCATTCTTCTCTGGCTCGGATTCGCCACGTTCGGTTGACGTAATCGCCACTTCAGCATGGCGCCGGCGCCACTTCAACAGCGCAGCGCCACTTCAGCTTGCGCGCGCCACACTTGTGACTGGTTCGCGCCACACTTGACGGATTCGCGCCACATCGGCATGGTCGTAAGACTTTAGATTCCGCGACGACCTACTTTTCGTCAGGAAACTGTTCCTGTGCACCAATTGTCTCCTGTGTCTTCTGTAGACGAAGAAATCAAGAAGATGTAGAAATAGAAGAAGAGGACTTTCCAGGAATTAAAGAGAAATCTTCGGGTTATAAGGAGTTACTCAAGTTTTTCGTGGAAAACTTTGGGGACTCTTTTAAGCCTTCGACTCCGGCTTCTCCCAGATCGCAGTTTAAGAGGGATAACGCCTCGGACCCAGCTCCTTTTACACGCCTAGTTTTGGCGATTTCGGCCAAGAAGGCTATCAAGAAAATTAATTCCTGGCTCTCAGACAAGAGAGAGCAAGGCAAGAGTATGTTTTGTCTTCCTCCCTCCAGATTGGCTCATCGCAGCCGCATGTGGTACGAGACTGGAGAACGTTTTTCTTTGGGTGTGTCTGCCTCCGCTCAAGGAGACTTCTCCAGTCTAGTGGATTCAAGTCGTCACACAGCTCTTCAATCAGCGAAGATCTTTTTCACGCAGTCAGAGTTGGATCATCTTCTCAAGAGTATTTTCGCTGTTGTGGAGGTCATCAGTTTCCTTGATTGGTCAGTGGCGGCTCTGGCTAGGAAAGTCAAAGAATTCGGACTTTAGCGGATGCGCGAGTCGACAGATTTCACTTGGTAGTCGACTGCATAGACAAGGGGGTATGCGATTGTGCCTTGGAGCTAACTTCGGTTTTTGCAACCGGAGTTCTGAAGAAACGACAACTCTGGTGCTCTTTTTTGGCGAAGGGTGTTTCCCGCAGCCAGAGGTCTGCTCTCCTCTTTGCTCCTTTGTCGAAGGACCACTTGTTCCCGAAGGATTTAGTTCGAGAGACTGCTGAAGCTCTCACACAAAAAGCTACACAGGACCTGTTGGCTCAGTCAGCAAAGAAGCCGAAGAAGACTACTCCGGTAGCTACTTCCACCAAAACTTCGGTGTTTTCGGACACTTCCAAGTCGTTCAGGGGCAAGTCTGCTTCTCGGCCCTTTTCCAAGTTTCGTGGGAAAGGAAAATCTTCTACTCGACCTTCCAATTTTCAACAAAAGAAATGAGTGTGCTGTCCTCCACATAGCAGTAGGTGCCAGACTCCAGTCGTTCTCGGAAGCCTGGCAAAAGGTCACTCAAGATCCTTGGACCTTACAGGTGATCCGAGAGGGGTACTCCATCCCATTCCAACAAAAGCCCCCTCTATCGGACGCTCCAGTCGTTTTTCCAACATACTCCAACGACTCTCAGAAGTTTTGCGCCCTTGAGAAGAAGTAGAAGCACTGCTAAGAAACAAGCCATCGAGTTAGTGCTGACCCCATGCTCTCCGGGGTTTTACAACCGTCTCTTTTTAGTTTCAAAGGCGTCCGGGAGGTTGGAGGCCGTTCTAGACGTGAGCGCATTGAACGTTTTTTTAAAGAAAAACGAAATTTTCGATGGAAACGACAGAGTCAGTGTTAGCATCTCTTCAACCGGGCGACTGGATGGTCTCGATAGACCTCCAGGATGCGTGCTTCCACGTTCCTATCCATCAGGAATCAAGGAAGTTCCTGAGGTTTGTTTTCCAAAGCAAAGTTTTCCAGTTCAGAGCTCTTTGTTTTAGGACTGTCAACTGCACCTCAAGTGTTTACAAGAGTTCTGTCAACGGTGGCGAAGAATCTTCACTTACAAGGAATAAGGATGTCAATGTATCTGGACGACTGGCTTCTGAAAGCACACTCCAAAGCCAAATGTGTGGAGGACCTAATGAAGACATTATCTCTGATAAAGGAACTAGGCCTACTAGTCAATGTTCCGAAATCGTCCCTGTCACCATCACAGCAGATAGTTTATTTGGGAGTGAGAATGGACTCTCTGACTTTTCGGGCTTCTCCATCAATACGGAGAGTAGAGTCTTGTCTAAGCATGATAGACGACTTTCTACATCGCGAGGTTTGCTCAGCCAACCAGTGGATGAGCTTACTGGGGACCTTAGCCTCGATGGAGAAGTTCGTAAAACTGGGGAGACTCAAGATGAGGCCTCTGCAGTTTTATCTACAAAGCCAATGGCCACATTTTACCCATCCGTTCCTTTCTTTTCAAGATCTCAGATCAGATCAAGAAGGAGCTGTTCTGGTGGAATTCAAGGAAAAGGCTACAGGAGGGAATTTCTCTTTTTATCAAGAACCCAGACCTCACACTCTTGTCAGGCGCTTGGATCAGGGTGGGGGCGACTTTAGACAACAAGGAATGTTGGGCCTGTGGCAGGAAGAGCAGAAAGAACTGCACATAAATGTGAAAGAGCTGAAAGCGGTACATCTAGCCCTGATACAATTTCAGCAAGAAGTAAAAGGCAAGGTTATTCTAGTTCAGTCGGACAACACGACAGCTCTTGCTTATATCAAGAGGCAAGGGGGCACTCATTCCTTCTCCCTGTATCAGACGACCAAGGAACTTTTAGAATGGTCGGAAGAGAACGAGGTCACGTTATTGACCAGGTTCATAAAAGGCGAGAGGAATGTAACAGCGGATCTTTTAAGCAGGAAGAACCAAGTCTTGCCCACGGAATGGACCTTACATCCGCAGGTTTGCAAACGATTGTGGAATCTGTGGGGTTGTCCGCTAGTAGACCTATTTGCAACAGACAGAACAAAACGCCTCCCAGTATATTGCTCCCCAGATCCGGACGACAAGGCACTTTGGGTGGATGCAATGACAATGAGTTGGGATTGCCTAGATCTTTACGCTTTTCCACCGTTCAAAATTATCAGGAAGGTCTTGGAAAAGTTCAGGAACCACAAGAACACCAAGATGACTCTAATCGTTCCCTTCTGGCCATCGAGGGAATGGTTCCCAGATCTTCTCCTCCTCCTCGCAGATTTTCCGAGGATCCTCCCGTCGAGGAAAGATCTACTCAGACAACCCCACTTCCTGAGGTTCCACCAGAACTTGTCCGCTCTGACGGCTTGTCGCCTGCAGACTGTCGAGCGACTCCTCAGGAAGAGAGGTTTTTTCAAAGGAGGTTGCAAAAACTGTATTGCGCGACCCAGAAGAAAGTCTTCCGACGCAGTATACCAGGCTAGATGGAATCAGTTTAGAACCTGGTGCAATAGACATGGAGTTTTATACATGAACTTACCTGTTGTTTACATATAGCTGTAATTCTCGATCTCGACAGAAAATTCAAAACTGGCGGTCCCGCTAATATATGGTCAGGTGATACGACTACCCCGCCCTCTACCGGGTACCTGGATCCATTTCCATCAACAACTAATCATATTTTCTCTGTCGGGGCCGGCGACTAGTCGTCTGCTCCTCTTCAGGAAATTCATCGGTGCTTTTTGGTTTCTTCTTTGGTGAAGTACCCACTTTTGTTGACGGTTCTGGCTTGTTTTTTTGGCTTTGGTTGAGATTTTTTCTAGTTATGTCTGATTCAGGATCTCAAATTAGATATTGCGGGGTTTGTAAAACTCGAATGTCTCGGTCTAACATAGACCCTCACTCTTCTTGCTCTAACTGTAGAGGGAAATTGTGCACGAATCTGGATAGATGTGATGAATGTTCGTCTTTGTCTGTGCTTGATTGGCAAAAGTTGGCTAAGTATCAGGCAAAATTAAGTAAAGATAGGGCACGTAAGGCTTCGCCAGAAGTTCCTCCCAGAGTAGGAGTAGTATTGCCTCTTGTTCTGTTCCTGTTACCCCTCCTGTTCCTATTCCTGCTCCGAGAACCTGTTGTTTCCAGACCCACTACCGTGTCAGACCTTCGGGCAGAATTTGATGGTAAGATTTCGGCTCTTTTCTCTGCGATAGAGAAGATTGGCCAGGATGTGAGTGCGATGTCTAGACATCGAAGTGTTGTGAGTGATAGTGTTGTGGAGGAGGTGACTGTTCGTCCCCTCGTTCTCCTAGGTCGAGGCCTCTGTCCAGCTCCCAGGGCTCAGGGAGAAGACATGCCGAACATCGAAGGGAGGCTTGGGGTCTGCTCACGAGCAGTTGCTCCCTCTAACAGTCCTGTTGCGTCCCAGGCTGTTGCAGCTCGCTATAGTAAAATTTTGTGCGGAAGTGTCTTCTTGTGCTTCTGTTTCGTGAGGAGGAGTTGGAAGCAGTCAGAGTCTAGTAGGCCGCTGAAGAGACGAGAGCTTCCTCTCCAAGTCAAGTTCCTATCAAGAAACCTTTGGCACGTTCTCCTCTTCCGTCTTGTAGCTTTTGGGATAGCCCAGAGATCTCTTCTTCTTCAGGCAGTCCGGATGCATGCGTTCTACGGATCGTAAAGCGGCGCGGATCCTCCTGTTAGCATGCAAGTAGCGGCTTCCTTCCCGTTGGATCCCAAGTCGGCTTTTATGCCTCCGGTTCCTGGCCCCCTTTCGCAAGAGGACAAATTGGACAAGATTTTGAGACTTTTCGAAGGTTTTA
Source organism: Macrobrachium rosenbergii (assembly GCF_040412425.1). Taxonomy (NCBI): domain Eukaryota; kingdom Metazoa; phylum Arthropoda; class Malacostraca; order Decapoda; family Palaemonidae; genus Macrobrachium; species Macrobrachium rosenbergii. The sequence continues at coordinate 32,555,252 of NC_089790.1, forward strand.
AAGCTCCAGCACTTCAGGTTCCTTCTGCAACTGAGGCTCCGGTCTCTGCTCCCGCTCACGCACCTGGCGCCGCTTCCAATCGCTCGCCTGACTCGCTTCCGCTCGCGCGCCTGGCTCCGCTTCCGATCGCGCTCCTGGCGCCACTTCCGCCCGACCGCCGCACTCTCGACGCTACTTTGGCGCTGGCGTGGCGCAAAACACGTTTCAAGCTGCACAATGTTTTGCGCTTCTAGCGCTACCATGGTTTTTGGCGCCTCTTTGGCTCTCGGATCTTCTAAGGCTCTGACTCCTCTCAAGCTCATGTTTTGGATACGCTTGACGCTGGTCGGGCTCTTGGCGCCTCGGTGACGTTCGCGATAATCAAGAGGATAACGCAAGTTTGGCTCCCGGAGACGTTTCTATCCGCCGTGCTCCAACTGCTTCAGAGATTCTCTCCCCAGTTTCCGATGTTTCGAAGTAGATGATGTTCCGTCTGCTCCTACGTCCAACTTTAAGCATCTCTACAACTTTTTGAAGAACTTTTTCAAGAAGACTTTGCTCCAGCTTCCCTTCGTCTCCGACTCACGCAGTTTGCCAAGGATTTTAAACCTCCTTCCTCTAGATTTCTGAAGCTGGTCCTGTCTGTTTCGCTGAAAGAGCTCTCGAAGGCAAGAAGGATGGTTGAGCAAGAAAAGATCTCAGGGTAAAACATCTTTCTGTTTTCCCCCTCTCAACTGTCTTTTAAGTCTCGTTCGTGGTATGAGACTGGGGAAGTCTTTCCTTGGGAGACTCTGCCTCCTCTCAAGGGGATTTCTCCAGCCTTGTGGATTCTGCCCGTCGCTCAGCTTTTTCTTCATCCAAAGTCGGCTTCAGTCTTGGAAATTGACCATCTGGTGAAGAGTTCCTATAGGATCTTGGAGATCTTTTCTTTTATTGACTGGTCTATAGGAGCCTTGAGCAGGATAGTGAAAGTCTGTGATCTTCCCCAAGACTGCTACAGATCTTGATGCTATTTTGGCCTGCCTGGACAAGGCCATCACGGACGGAACGTCAGAAATTGCCTCAGTGACTGCTACCGGCATTTTGAAGAAGAGAGCACATTGGATTTCGTTTGTCGCGAGAGGAGTCTCCAGGAACCAGAAATCTGCTCTTCTTTTTGCTCCTTTGCTTAAGGAATCCCTTTTTCCCGCCACGTTAGTTAGGGAAATTTGAGGCTCTCTCACGGAAGTCTACTCAAGACCTACTGGCTCATTCTTGAAAAGACCCAGGTTTTCGACTACTCCAGTAGTACCCAAGCCTTCTTTCCCTGTATCCTCTAGGCCTTCTTTGGGTTGCTCCTTCTCGCCCTTTTCCGTGCTGGGGAAGAGGAAAATTCTCTTCTCATCCCCAGAAAGCTAGGGGTACCAACCGATGAGTTCAGGGTCCTTCATGCAGCCTCCGGAGCCAGACTACAGTCGTTCTGGCAAGTTTGGGAGGCCAAGGGAGCAGAACCCTGGGTGATCAACGTTCTGAGAGAAGGCTACACCATTCCCTTCTCAGAGAGTCCTCCTTTAAAGTCTTCGCCAGTAGACTTCAACGTATCATCCAGGGACTCAGAGAAACTTGTGGTGTTGGAGGAGGAAGTTACTTCCCTCCTTCAAAAGGGAGCCATAGAAGCAGTCCTCGAACCTTCATCTCCGGGGTTCTACAACCGTCTGTTTCTGGTTCCAAAATCGTCAGGAGGATGGAGACCAGTCCTCGGCGTAGCGCCCTGAACAAATTTGTGCTTCAAACACCATTCAAGATGGAAACCACACAGTCGGTTATCAATTCCCTGAAGGAAGGAGACTGGATGGTGTCCCTCGATCTCCAGGACGCATACTTTCATGTACCTATCCATCCGAGATCAAGGAAATTCCTACGGTTTGTGTTCAGAGGCAGGGCTTTTCAATTCAGGGCTCTTTGCTTCATCCTATCAACAGCCCCACAAGTTTTCACAAGGACGATGGCTCCAATTGCGAAATGGCTTCACTTAGAGGGAATTCACATTTCCCTTTACCTCGACGACTGGCTGATCCGGTCTCCGTCAAAAGGCCAATGCATGAAGGACCTACAAAGGACCCTTTCTCTTACCGACAATTGGGACTCATAGTAAATCTTCCAAAGTCACAACTCTCTCCATCTCAAGACTTGACTTATTTGGGAGTTCGGATGAACTCAGTTCTTTTCAGGTTTTTCCGACGTCTCAAAGGATCGAGAAATGCCTGCTGAAAGTGAGATACCTGATGGCAGCCAAGACTTGTTCTGCCAAGGAATGGATGAGCCTTTTAGGCACCCTCTCATCGCTAGAGATGTTCGGGTCTGGGGAGGCTACACATGAGACCTCTTCAGTTCTTCCTACAGCAGATCTGGAACAGGAAGAAAGACACGGATTCGTTTGTTTTCCTCTATCCACTCAAGTAAAGCAAGACCTGTCATGGTGGAACGACAGGAGCAAACTAGATCGAGGTTTGTCACTGAGACAGAGGAACCCAGACCTGATGTTGTTCTCCGGCGCTTCAGACGAGGGTTGGGGAGCAACATTGGGGATCTTCAAGTGTCAGGCAATTGGTCTTCATCCCAACGGGATTGGCACATAAATGCGAAAGAGTTGAAGGCAATACATCTAGCCTTGGAACATTTCGTGCTTCTGGTGGAAAACAAAAGATAGTAGTGCACTCGGACAACTCCACTGCTCTGGCGTGCGTGAAGAAACAAGGAGGCACTCACTCCTTCTCTCTGTTCGAGATCGCAAAAAGACCTGCTTTTGTGGGCGGCAACCAAGAACATAGAGCTAGTAACTCGCTTCATCCCGGGAGCTCTCAACGTAAGAGCGGATATCCTCAGCAGGTCACTCCAGGTCATTCCGACGGAATGGACCCTCCACCAGAAAGTCTGCCAAGGCCTGTGGAAGGTTTGGGAACTCCATGTTAGACCTGTTCGCAACGAGGAAAAGCGCAGACTACCTCTCTTTTGCTCTCCTGTTCCAGACCCAGAAGCATTAGCGGTGGATGCCATGCTCCTGGACTGGTCGGGTCTCTTCCTTTATGCATTCCCTCCCTTCAGGATGCTGGGAGAAGTCCTGAAAAGTTTCAGCACACAAAGGTGTGTCAATGATCCTTATAGCTCCATGGTGGCCAGGAAGATCATGGTTTCCAGAGCTACTGGAGAAAGTAGTGGATTGGCCAAGGAGGTTGCCATTCAGACCAGACCTTCTGTGCCAGTTGCACAGCAGGAAGTTCCACAGGAACCCGTCAGATCTAAATCTGACAGGGTTCAGACTCTCGGCGACTCTACAGGAGGAGAGGCTTCTCTAGAAGAGTGGCGCAGGCAATGGCTAGATCAACCAGGCCCTCGTCTACAAAGGTCTATCAAGCGAAGTGGAAGCGCTTCAGGGAGTGGTGCTCCGAGTCTGGAGTGTCTTCCACTTCTCGACTCTAAGCCAGGTTGCGGATTTTCTTTTGTTTCTGCACAAGGAGAAGAAATTGGCTGTCAGCACGATTAAGGGGTATAGGAGTATGCTGGCGGCAATTTTCAGGAATAGAGGTATAGATCTTTCCTCAGACAAAGATATTGCAGAACTCCTTAAATCCTTTGCTACCACTAAAGGCAAATCTCTTCGTGTACCGCATTGGAATTTGGATGTGGTGCTAAAGTGGCTTACCTCCAAATCTTTTGAGCCTTTGAGTTCCTGCTCCGTTAGGAATCTAACTAAGAAAACTCTCTTTCTCTTGGCACTGGCCTCGGCAAAGAGAGTAAGTGAGATTCATGCTCTGGACAAAAAGAGTTGGTTTTTGTGCGGATAAGGCTGTAGTTTCCTTCACCTTGGGTTTCCTAGCTAAGAACGAAAACCCTAGTAATCCATGGCCAAGGGAATTTCCCATTCCTAGCCTATCCTCCTTGAGTGGAAGAGAAACAGAGAGACTTCTCTGTCCGGTCAGAGCATTGAAATTCTATCTGGACAGGACCAGAAGTGTAAGAGGAACTCATGATTTTTTATGGTGCTCAACTAAGAACCCCAAGAACCCTCTATCTAAAAATGGGATTTCTTTCCTTTTGAAAGAACTGATTCAGGAGGCACACAAGGAATTAAGGGATGTGGATTTCCCCTTAGTTAAAGTGAGGCCTCATGAAATTAGGGCTATTGCGACTTCTTTAGCCTTCAAGAAGAACATGGCTTTAAAGGACATTCTAAGTTCAACTTATTGGAGATGTTCGTCTGTTTTTGCCTCGCATTATCTGGAGACAGATCCAAACCACATATGAAGACTGCAGTACGTTGGGCCCCTTTATTGCGTCTGACACGGTGATGGGCAAAGAAACCAGAGGCTCTAGATCCTCTCCTTAGTTTCCTTGGGTGCAGAAGTTTTCTTTTGGTCGACTACTAGAGCCTAAGAGGTTAGATGGCCTAGTAGGTCTAATTTTAATAGGTTGGTGTGAGTTTTTATGGTTGGGTGATATGATGGTGGATGCTTTGAGTACTGCGCCTGAGCAGGGGCATTATATGCTTTGGTTGATTGTGTCGAAGACGGCTGGGCCAACAGACCTTTCTCCATTTAGCAACCTGCGTCTGAGCTACTAGGCCCCGCAGTTGCACTAAGGATAGCAGGTTACAGAGGCAGCAACCGAGAAAACAGCTTCCCTTAGCAGGTAAGGATCCAAAGTTAAGACGTTTTTCTTAGCCTGATGATCTCAGGTTTTTTCCATTTAACACTTACAGCTGTCCATGCCCACCGCCTCAATGTGGCAATCAGCTATATGTAAACAACAGGTAAGTTCATGTATAAAAATGACATTTTTATAATAAAATAAGATTTTATATCATACTTACCTGTTGTTTACATATAAAACATTCCCACCCACCTCCCCGCAAGGGACAAGGGGACATAGAAAATATGATTAGTTGTTGATGGAAATGGATCCAGGTACCCCGGTAGAGGGCGGGGTAGTCGTATCACCTGACCATATATTAGCGGGACCGCCAGTTTTGAATTTTCTGTCGAGATCGAAATTACAGCTATATGTAAACAACAGGTAAGTATGATATAAAATCTTATTTTATTATAAAAATGTCATTTTCGTCTTCTAAAACCTCTCTAAATCAAATAGCGAAGTTCTTGCTATCCCTTTTTAAGGAGAAAGGATTGTCTTTGAGCACGATTAAGGGGTATCGATCAATGCTTGCTTCGGTATTTAAGCACAGAGGTCTAGACATCTCGAACAATCAGGATCTAACAGATTTACTTAAGTCTTTTAATACCTCAAGACGAAAGTTCCTAAACAAATAGCATGGAATCTGGACATCGTCCTTAAATGGATTTGTTCAGATCAATTCGAGCCTTTGGCAAATGCATCGCTGAGAAACTTGACTAAGAAAACTATTTTTCTAGTAACACTCGCAACAGCCAGGAGGGTGAGTGAGGTTCATGCATTGGACAAAACTATTGGTTTCTCTCAAGGAAAAGCTGTTTGTTCTTCCTCTCTTAGGTTCTTAGCGAAGAACGAAGATGCGTCCAGACCATGGCCGAGGTCTTTCAGCATTAAGAGCCTTTCAGATCTTGTGGGAGAAGGAGAACAAGAGAGATTGTTGTGCCCGGTGAGAGCCTTAAAGTTCTATATTCACCGAACAAAAGGTATCAGGGGCTCTTGAGAACTTGTGGTGTTCTGTGAGAAACCCGTCAAGACCACTTTCTAAGAATGCTCTTGCTTTCTTCTTAAGAGAAGTTATTTCAGAAGCCCATGTGAATTGTCAGGACTCAGACACGGGAACTCTGAAAGTGAGAGCACATGAGATAAGAGCTGTAGCTACTTCTTTGGCTTTCAGGCACAACCTCTCAGTGCAGAAGATTGTGAATTCTACATTTTGGCGATGTAAGTCGGTCTTCGCATCGCATTACTTGTCAGAATTGAAGACTGATTTTGACAATGGCAGTACCTTAGGGCCTTTAGTAGTTACTGACACGGTGGTGGGTGAGGGAGAAAGAGGGGCAACCCTATCCGACTAACATTTTCTCCTTGAAGTTGGAAATTGAGTTTGGTTTTTGTCGTTTGTAGGTACTATGTTGTTGGTTTAGGAGTACCTACAATCTTTTAATTTTATGGTTGAAAGTTTTTAATTTTATATTTTGGTGATGGAGGTGATCCCTTATTGTTAATTTGGTTCTACGCCCAGAGCAAGGGCATACTAAGTCTTGTCCGTCACGGCGTTGTCCTCTACGGCAAGTACTAACAGATTGTATCTGACACCCGGATCCTTTATATCCTGTCTATACAATCGAGGGATAAGCAGACTACAGAGGCAGTAACCACTGAGTCAGCAATCCTTCAAGGTAAGGAACTAAAATTCATGTTTTTGATTTCTAACAATATATGTGGCTGACATGATCCCACCCCCTCTAAAGGTGCCAATCAGCTATATGTAACTACCAGGTAAGTCCTATAAGTAAAAATGATATTTTTATGATAAAATAAGGTTTTACTTATACTTACCTGGTAGTTACATGAGCAAACCCGCCCACCTCCCTCTCATGTCTAGTGGGCTTAAAACTTAATGGGTTCTAGAACATTGTTGGGATAGTTCCTTGTTACCTATAGAGGGCGCTGGTAGAGGGATCACCTAGATGTTTTTAGCGCTAGCCTTGAAATTTAAAATTCTGCACAATCAGAGACGACAGCTATATGTAACTACCAGGTAAGTATAAGTAAAACCTTATTTTATCATAAAAATATCATTTTTATTTTCTATCTTTATTTTGAGCACAGACCATTTTATTTCCCAATGACAAAAGTTACACATTTATTAGAAAGAAAGGATTTACATATTGTGGCAAGCGTCTTATTTTATTATGTATAATGAACTAATAAACTGTTGTACTTACCTTAGTGTTACCAATAGCTTTTCTTCAACGCTGATAGCTTTTCTGTAATTTGTATCCTTAAAAATCTTGGGGCCCACCAAACGAACTAGTTCATCGAAGGTTTCTGTAGACATTCTGTAAAATTGTTGAAATTTCACAGGTTCCACATCCAGCTCTTGAGCAGCAACAAAACTCCTTCGTTGAGCATTTCTTGAAAAATATGGATGAACCCATGATCTTCTCTTTTTCCTTCTGCTTATGTACCAAAGCAAAAGCATGTCCTCCTCGTCTGACAACATTGTTGAAACTAAAAAATAATTGCTTTGGTGTGAGGACCTCCAGGCAACCGATCGCATGCGACCAGTTGCGTGTGATAGATTTCATGCAACCGGTTGTGTTGGTGCACAGTCTGCCTAAGACACAGCTAAAGAGTTAGAGAGCCACAATCTTAGTTAGAGAAGATAGGACTTGCTAAAGACAAGGCAATTATCTTTACCTTATTTTGAGCTGAGTACTGTACAGTGTTGGGCTAGACCCTTACCTACAACAGTATCTTTACCTAGCCTGGAGTCACTAGGACTTGAGGAACTTGACCCTTTGGGGTCCATTACTTTCTGTAAGGATTGTTGGAATTGCATTAACAGAATTAAACCTGATGTAAAGGTTCTGTTTTGAGTGATATGGAAACCGGAGCTTCCTAAGAGTAGAATACAATGTCCTTTTCATTGGGTCTTTGGTTAAGGACTTTCATGCTAATTTCTATCCTTAATGGAAGGTAAGCCACTGGACAGGTGAACAGTGGCTACAACTTTTAAACTTGAGAACTTACCTTGGATAAGATATTGAAGTCACTCAGTAGTATGGTAATCTTGTACTTGCTTTAGCTTATCTTCATGGTCCGGAGATTAAATATGATTATTGCAGAACATTAACTCCTCTGGTTTGTGCAGGGGATATTATGTCCTGAATTGTAGGTAGTCTTTTTTTGGTCTACTGCCTTTTAAACCTGGTTGTGGCTTTTGGAAAGCTTGGAGGTACTCAGTGTTGAGTATTAGAAGTATACCTTTTTTGTACATACGTACTTGTTAGTTATCTGTCATTGGCTATGCAGGGTTTTAGCACAGTAACCCTACCCTTGTTTCTGCTGAAGGGGCATCCTCCAAAGAGACCTCAGCTATCTTCATGATGAGGGTCTCATACCTGAGTGACAATCCTCCTAAGCCGACATTAATAGCCCATGGATTGAATTCACTGGATAAAGCAAACACTTTTGTACAGATATTTTGTTACTAAGTAGCCTTTAAGGGTTGGCTGATTTTCACTTTGCCCACCTCCTTGTTTCAGATGTGGGAATCAGCTATATAATGGAGAGGTAAGGTTCATTTTTCAAAAATATAAATGCTTACCGGTAATTTAAGGTTAATTTTTAAATATGTGTTTACCTCTCAATTATATAAATTGCCCTCCCTACCTCCCCACATTCAAAGTGGACAGAAGCAGACTGCTGGCTACAGGTGTTTGTACCTATTAGTCCCCTGGCTGGGGGTGGGGGAAGTAGTTGGATAGAAGGATATTCATAGAAAACAGTGTCTCCTCGTTTTTTGTTTCAATCTGTTGAACTCCTGCTGGCGTGGAAGTAAAAGCTGTATAATGGAGAGGTAAATATTTAAAAAGTATGTCTTAAATTAAGTAGGCCTACAGTGTTTATATTTTTTATTGGCTGAATTAAATTAAGTAGGCAGTCCCCGGTTTACGACGGGGGTTCCGTTTTTACGTCGCGTTGTAAACCGAAAAATCGTCAAAAATCCTAAGAAAACCTTACTTTTAATGCTTTGGGTGTATTGAAAACAATGTAAACTGCATTTTTATTGAGTTTTTCATCAAAAAACCTCCAAATTTTTTTTATTCTGCCGTTTTGGAGCGATATTTCTTCTGTCGGATCGGCATACGATGTGTCGTAACCCCAGAACATGCATCGTAAACTGGGAAATAATTGCTGATGAATATATTTGAAAAGCATTGTAACCTTGGAACGTCGTAAGTCTGACCCGTCGTAAACCGGGGACTGCCTGTATTTGTATTTTTTATTGGCTGAATAGTAAAGTTCAAGTTGACTTATTTGAAGATTTCATTATTGCTTGCTCTTTTGTTTATTGTAACTTTTTACATGCTTTCTTTTGTTTACTGTAACTTGTATGTATTGACTGAAGTATGTTACATGAATCTTCAAAATTTTTCAGGACCTACAATCTTATTTGAAAGATTTCACAATAATGGATCAAGTAGTAAATATTATGCCTGCTCAGCTTGTAGAGACAGAAGAGACTGCTCATTCTACCATCTGGCTGACCAGAAGTTTACCGAAGCTAAAGAGGAAGTTTGGAAAAATTTAATACAGGAAACAACTTCCAAAGGGCGCCACATAGATGTGTATAACAGGTGAGCTCACTCAAACAAGGGGTGAATTCAATTACAGTTTGTAAGTGCATTATATACAAATGAGTAGCAAAATGTTATTTGTTTAAATGAAGGAGAGGCTAATTTAGGTAAGAAAATAAAACAATACAGTACTTCCCTTCCAAAAGAAGTACATACCAAAATGGTATGAAAATGCAATCTTAATTGAAAAATGATTTTTGAGGTGAAACTTACCCTCTATCATTTGCTTTATCTGCAACTACTTGGTGCAGATTTGACAAGTGTTAAAACTGAAACAATTGTTAACAAACGCTTCCAGTAGTTACCCCCACTCTTTGGAGGGTAGGGGTAATACAACAACTACTTTGGTCGTAATTCTTGTCTTGTCGATGAAACCGGCCGGTTCTGTAGATAAGTGCCCTGAAATTTGTGTTTGTTTTTCATGTTTAATGAATTAGATTAACTGGATTTTGGCTTGTATGTGGCAATATGGATTCTTCTTGTCAATCTTCCCCATTGAAATGTGTTAGATTTTGTAAGCCAAGCAGTTGTAAGAGAAGACTGGGTTAATTGAAGTACAATATTCATGAAATATGCATTGATCATCAAGGGTGAATTATGATTTAAACAACTGTTGTGATCATTACAAGAATTGGTCTTTGGAAGAGATAAAGATGATGATAAATTGCAAAATTAGAATGGAAGAGATAAAGATGATGGTAAATCACAAAATTAGAAGAGAGAAGGATAGACTTAGAAAGAGAATAAAGAGAACAGCTAATCTTGGATCTAGGCCTTTAGAATTAACACCTGGTCAAGAAGATAGAGGCAAGTCTATAAATTCTTCTCCAGCTGAAATAGATCCTTCTACACCCAAAGTGTCAGCTCAGGGTAGTAGGTTAGATTTACTGCAGTCAAATATTGACTTAGTTAAATCCAGATTGAATTTTTGTGTAACAGTTTGAGTCTTTTGCATCAAATGTGTCTAATGCAGTGGCAGGGACAGTGTCCCCTTGTTTCTTTGGCCACCTGCAGACATAGCCTTGCTTGTCACCTCAGCGCCCCTGCTGACAGGTGTGGTAGTCCCAGGGTTTCCAGACGAGGCTTAACATCCCACAGTGTTCAAGAACTGTGCCCTCTCTCTCCTGCCTTTGCTTCTCAGTCCTTCATAGACAGCTAGGTCATGGTTGTATAACGACAGGTAAGGTAGATCTAGATCATTGTGTTTTATGGTAGGTCTAGATCTTGTGTTTGATGACCTGTTGTCCCAAGGTTATTCTAGCGATTCATTTGAGCCAAGTAACTGATTGCAATTCTTATTGAGTGCTGTTGTTGCGCCTGCAGCCATCAGTAGGAGCCCTGAATATGTAGATAGGCAATCAGGCAGTAAGAGTTCGTGCTGGTTCCCCCCTTCCATCATCAATGGTCCAAGTTTTGTTTTGACATGCCCACTGTTATGTCTGTGCCTGGGCTTTTATGGCTCTTATGAACTCCCTTTTAAGCTTAGGCTAAGCCTGCCAGATATTTGCATTCACCCGTTAGTCCATTGATTTCCACCAGGGAATCAGGGCCATGGGAGGCGTCGAGTCTGCATACAGTTCCGCATATGTTGTAGAATCTGTGTGAGGTGTCGTTGAGGCTGCGCAGGGTGTTATTGAGTTAACATGAGGCATCAGAGAGTACGTAAAGGTGTCAGCAAGTCAGCATGGCCGACAGTGAGTCCTCACCAGTTTCAGCAAGTCCGCATGAGGTGTCAGTGAGTCCGCACAAGGCATCAGCAAGTCTGCACAAGGCGTCAGTTTGTCCGCACATTGAGAGAGCTTTCGACTTTCAAGTTTCTGCGAGATAGATTATGAGAACTTTAGTGCCTGGTCTTGTTGGGCCATCTGGTTCTGGGGCTACTTTTATCCCTGATGAAGAGGACTCTCATAGACTTGGCTCTTCCTGACAGCATTCTCCTTTGCCTCCTATACAGGAAGAGGAGCATTTAGATCTGTCCCCTCAGTTTTAAGGAATTGGTTCAGTTGTGCTTAGACAGATAGCTGCAGTTCTTCCTTTAAGCTATCAGATTCTGTACTTGGGAGATTTGACTCGATTGCAAATGTTTTGCCTAAGAGAATCTTCTTTTAAGTCTTCTCTCTTGTCTCCCTTGCTGCCTGCTAGGATGACTATGGTGTATTGAGAAGGGTATTTTTTTCCCTTTTTCTCCTGATCTGGCTGTTTTTGTCCATGTTTTTCCAGCCAAGAGAGGCATAATTACAGTATATCTGTTAAATGGCACTTCTCGATTCAAGAGGCCAAGAATATGTATAAGAGCTTGGCTAATGCCATTGAAGCTGTGCACTTTAGTGAATTGTGCTGAACACTGTTAAAACGGTGTTTGAAGGAGTTTGGTGGACTTCATCCTCCTTGGGACAGGGATCCTTTTGATAAGCCCTTAGGATTTTTGCTGCCGTAGACAATGCATTTCTTGATGTCGTAGGTGAAATGGCTTATGTCACCAGCAACCTCAAAGCCCACATGAGAGAACAGTGATTCTCTCCTTAGCAGAAAATCGCTGGTTTCAGCTCATCCCTTTGGAAAGATAATAGACAACAAGTTTTCCATCTCTAGCTGCAGAGACAGAGAAAATTGAAATAGTGCTTTTCTCCACCAGTCCTAGGCCACTAAAGGGAAGTCTCCTTCTCTTCCTCCCCTACTCTTACTATAAATGCATTTCCCTCATTCCTTTCTGGGCTCAGGAAGGAAGTAGTGCCCTTATGGCAGCAAGGATCCAGATCTCACTCTCCCAAAGGGGGTATGTGAAATTTCTCCACTAATATCAAGAATACTAAGTCTGATAAAGAATAACTCTTTGAGCCCTCGGGTGCCTGTGGGTGGCAGGTTGGGGCACTTCACTTGAGTGTGGGAATACTTAGTTGTGGATGCCTGGGTAAAGAAGTTCTTCAGGAATGTTCTCTCAAAAATTCACTGCCTCTTCAACCATCTCATAACCTTTCAGTCATACAGAACAACCCAGAAGAAGAGACAGGTGTTGAGTCAGGAAGTCTTTTCTCCATTAGAGAAGGCCGCATTAGAGGCAGTACCTGCTACTTTGCCAGGCTTTTTACAACAGGCTATTCCTGTTTCTAATGACCAACCTTGGTTGGAGCCCAGTCCTAGACATATCCAGGCTCAACCTGTGTCCAACTATTCCCCTTTTTTCCATGGAGTCAACCTCCACGGTCTTTATACGCCATGGAGAAAGGTACATAGATGTTTACAGTGGACATGAAAGATGTGTACTTTCATGGCCCCCTTCACCAACTCTCAAGGAAGTCCCTACACTGTCTTTGGGTGAAAGACACCAATGTCGAGCTCTTTGTTTTGGTCTTGAGTTCCATGCCCCGTTTCCACTAGGGTGCTATCCCCTTTGCAAATGGCTTCACTTCTTGCCGAAGGGCAAGAGAGCTTGTACTGGGCTTGATAAAATGCAAATGGCTTCACTTCTTGCCTAAGGGCAAGAGAGCTTGTACTGGGCTTGATAAAAACCCTAGGCTTACTAATAAATGTTGCAAAGTCATCTTTGGAATCTACACAAAGAGTGACCTACCTGGGCATGTTGTTTATGTTCTTTTCAAGGTTTTTCCGACACAAGCTTAAGTAGACAACCTGTTACTAATCACTAGAGAATTCTCCTCAGGGAGCATGCCTGCTGATGCTGGTTGTATCTCTTAGGCCATGTCTTCTCTGGAGAAGCTAGCTTCAAGTGCTTAACTTTGGATGATACATATCTCTTTAGTTACACTTGAGAGGCACTCACACAGAGAGAGAGAGAGACATGGCCAGACCATGGGTTGGCGCTGTTGAGCCAAGAACTGATCCCTTTGTTTTCTTGGTGGTTGTCCATATTAGTACGTCTTACAGGGAAGTCCTTAGAGTCCCTGAGCCCAGATCTCTCACTGTACTCAGTTGCCTCAGGCAAGGATGTGGGTGTGGTTATCAGGAAACAAGTTGCTTCAGGGTTGTTTTCTCTTTTAGAAGCGAGTCTTCACCTTAACCACAAGGAGTTGGCTATCCGGATAGAAGGGATCTAAGACCTGGATGAATAGTGTCCAACAGTAATTTTTGTCTTCTTGGACATGTCTTCTCTGGCTTATCTAAGGTAGGTGGGCATGAAGTCAGAAACCTGGGTAGCCATCACTAAGGATTTAGCCTTTTGACAGTGGAGAGGAAATTATCCATATGCCCCAGTTTGTGCCTGGTTGACTGAGTGCTTTGGCAGACATTAAGTCGTCCAGGACAGGTACTGTACTCTTTAACTCTGTAGTTTTTAAGACGATTTGGAGAGTGTTCAGCAACCTCTCATTGATCTCTTCACAATGAAGCTGAATCATTGTCTCCAGCTGTATGTCTCCCCAGTTCCAGACCCCAAAGCCTGGGGAGTAGACGTTATGGTTCAAGATTGGATAAACCTATTCGGGTATTTCTTCCGTTTTCTTTGTTGAAGGGGGTACTCAAGAGTTGAGGGTTACTGGGAATAACATGATTCTAATTGTGCCTTGGTGGCTAAGGAAGCATTGGTTTCTAGTCCTTCTGGATGTCAGTAGAACTTCCCAGACAGTTACTTCTATAGACATCTGCTTTGTCAGGTGGGGACAGGGAACCTTTAAAGAAATATCAAAATGCTTTGTCTAACCTCATGGAAACTGTCGACAAGCTCCTCAGCTCTTGAGACTTTTCTAAGTCGCTGAGGGACTCTTTCCTAATGGTGGAGAGAAGTCCATTAATTTCTTGTTCAGTACAGTGGGAGCTTTATAGATCATGGTGAAAGTCCAGAGATATTTCCTGTCTGCATACCAATATTAACAATATAATCAAGTTGCCACGCTTCTTGAGAGATTTCAAAGGTTTGTCTGTTTCCTCCATCAAGGCTATAAATCCATGTGGGCTTATGCATTAAGGCATTCTCTATTGGGTATTTCTGAAGAGATTGACTTACGCGAAGCTATTCGCTCATTTCAGCTGCAATACTGAAGGTTATGCATAAGCTACTTTTATGGTACCTATTCGTTGGCTTAAGATACCATACAGGCCCTTCTTTGAACCCCTGTGAGAGGCTTCTCTTAAGGCTCTCTCAGAAAACACTCTTTCTGGTTGTCTTGGCTTCAGCCAAAAGAGTAAGTGAATTACAAGCAATATTATTGGAAATAGGTGTTCATTTACTGGAGCAGAACTATCTTTTTTGGCATCCTTTCGTCCTAAGAATTTTGTCAAGGCCAAGGCTCTCCCAAGAGTTTTCCCTGTCCCCTCTCTAGAACTCTTTACTCTTGAGGAAAAAAGCCACTTTTATGCCCTGTTATGGCTCTAAGGTTTTATACATCCCATCTTAACCATTAAGGAAGCAGTATAGGAACCTATTTTGCACTGTCAAGAATCCTGAGGTTCCTATGTCTGAGAATACTATGGCTCTCTTTAGTAAATCCTTAACCCTTACTGGATGGGCATGATCGTATGGGGAACTATAACAGGTTTTGAGAGATTGCTGGGCTAACTCTCATGAGTATTAATATTGCGCGCCATATGGGTTTGGATGAATTTAGCGGGAAAAATGTTCATATCACTTCAGTGGGCCATAAATGACTTATGGCAACTGTAGTAGCTCAGTACAGGACTAGAGGTAGATCAGTGTGTCTTGAGATTTCATGGGGGGATGTACTGCCTCTCTGTAGCTCCAGGGCATCTTTTTATTTATTTGCTCATAAATATACCCAGGGATTGCTGTTGGTTCTAGTTCTTATCTTTTGTGAGTAGTTCAGCTATAGTTTTAATTTTGCAAAGTAAAGTGCAAAGAAATATTAGAAAAAAACATGTATACCTCACAAAAAAGTACTGCATCTCCCCATCTCAGTAAAAACTTATAAATATTTTACATTACAGCCTGCCAACTCATGCTCCAAGTGTCCGCCAGCTCCCAAGCTCATAGCTCGCCTGGCATTCAGCTCCTCTGGCGCCAGCTCATGCTCCAAGTGTCCACCAGCTCCCAAACCCCTAGCTTGCCTGGCTCCCAGCTCGTTTGGCTCCAGCTCTTGCTACAAGCGCCCAGTAGCGCTCCCCAGTTCGGAAGTAGTATAGAGAGCTCTCTGTCCAGTTGGAGTTTTTCAGGAATTCCCTGAGCTGAACAAGAATCAGAGGACCGTCTATAATCTAGGGAGTTATGGCAAGAACCCGTCTCTTCCTCTGTCTAAACGTGTTGTCCTCCATCTTATATGGACTTCATTTTTGAGATGTTCAATTTTTTGTTTTTGTTTTGGAGCATTTTACTTACCTTGAAGTGAAACTAAGGACATCAGAACAGCCTCTACTTCCTTAGTTTTTAGATGCTATATGCTCTTGACGTCCATTCTACTATTGACCTACCAGAAGTGTAAGCAATCTTTGCTTCTCACTACAGGCAGTACCTGGTTATCGGCGTGCTCTGATATCGGCGATCCGGTTTTATGGGGCTTGTCTAGCGACAAAAATCGGCAATTTCCAGTGCCAAAAATCGCTGATTTCTGCTTATCGGCGCCGATAATTGGGTATTGGTGCCAATACATACCTAACAGAGGTGCCGATAACCGAAAATCGGCGATTTTTGGCTATTGTCAAGCCGTCAGAACGGAACCCCAGCCAATAATTGGGGACTGCCTATATTTTTATGAAAGCTTGAACAGTGTCGAAATTTTCCAGTACCTTGAGACCATTTTTAGTGTCTGGCATGGCATCGCAGAAGGAAGCACAGGATGTTCTCCTACTATCTCTTCATTTTTTCAATAAGGTGCTGAGTTTGGAGAGCCAAGGGGTACAACATACCTGGAGCACCCACCACTCTCAGTGGATAGGTTGTGGTTTTATTTCAGTTTAGGTGTCAGTGTTATTGTTTTTATTTTGGTGCTGCACCCAGCTAGCCATCGGAGCACATCCCTAGCTGCAAAGTTCCCCCTCAGTAGAAGTCGACCCTTGGCTATACCGTCACGCCACTACTAGTTAAGTTGAGTGCCAACCAGAGCTAGTATCCACCTGCAGTAGCTCTCTTAACTGATAGGAAACGACAAGCATTATTTTCAGTGGTAGCAACTTTTGTATTTCAAATTCATTACATGACTTAATGTTTTTGAGTAGAATATGTCCATGGTCCCACCTCCTATCACTTTGGAATCAGCTATTTAAGTACTGGGTAAGTCACTTATGTAAAAATGACATTTTTGTAATAAAATAAAGTTTTATGTGTACTTAAGCAATAATTATGTGATCGGAGCCCTCCTTCCTCCCTTCTGATGGACATTAGGCATAAAACAGAGTGAGTTGGTTAGCTAAGTCACTCCTAGTATTGCCGTTAGGGATCAGTTTTGTGCACATACACTGAGCAATCGAAGTGCTACCCGTGAAATTTGAATTGAGGCAGCCGTACGTGGAAAACTAATAGCTTTGTAATTTCTGGGTAAGTATATATAAAAATTTATTTTATTATAAAAGTAATTTTATCATAAAAATAATTATTTTTTATAATGTCTTTTTTGTCTTTTTCTTGGAAATGGCCAGTTAATCAGGGTCTGTTCAACTTTGTCTGTTGCATTATTATAGACCAAAACAACTTTAGGTTTCTTTATGGTACTGTACTGTATATCTGTGCCATTTTCCACCATATCTGCATTGTGAATGGCAGACAATAGTGACATCTTTTTTATTTGTATTTCAATGCCTCTGCCTGTCCTCTAGGAAGACCCAGTTTCACCATAAGAATTGTTGGTACCTGTGACAAAACGGGATGGTTCCTATAGTTATTGTCCAAGTTAGTTCCCTTACCTGCATATATGTTGAACCCACACATAACCAGACTTTGAGTCACAGAGCATGTAATATTCCGAACTGAGCCATCTTCAGTAGTTGATACTGTATACTGTACCCATCCAAGTGCCATTTGTATAACAAGACTTTTGTCAGTTGTGACATCTTTTCAAGATGTAAACAATGTCTTGATTTTAGTAACAGTTTTCTCATAAATAGGCTGAGTCTTACATAGCTCAGAATAAGGAAGTGTATCAAGGTTAGATTCCTACATGCCATTTCTCTTTTCAAGTCAGGCTTTTTTGAAAAATTTTGATTGGCATATTTGTTTGTCTCTGCAACAATAATGTTGGTTATAACATCATCCACAAATATACTAAGCCTAAATGAGTTTTGCTATTCCTCAAAAGAAGAGACCAAAAAGTAAACAAAAATTTGTTATTACTTGTTGTAAATCTGTACCCACCCACTGGCACATGAGTATAATTGGATGATAAGCAAAGAGGTTGCCATAAATCGTAAGTATAATGAATGACTAATGAAAAGAGTATAAGGGAACTAATGAAAGTAAGTGAAATAAAGGTTTTCAAAGTGTTTCATCTTTTTATGTCAAGTTATCTCACGATTTGTCATATGTAGTGCTAGATGACCGTAGTGTTACAGTGCTTGAACTATGTCCCCAAATTCCATACATCTGTTCATACCTCCAGCATGTTTCAATACATTGTCTGGGAGGATAGTGAATATCAGTTTAAAGTAATATGTCTTGGGTTGGCTGCTACTCCTGAATAATTTACCAGAACTGTGTTCCAGTTCCTACCTGGTCCCATAGAACTGGAATTAGACTTCTGAAGTACTTGACAATTGGCTTGCAATGGCCTTGAACCTGATAGAATTTCACCAACACAGTTGTCTATTCCTTTGTTTGTGCCAGGACCTCAGCCTGTAGATCAAATGGGAAAAGTGGAATCTTGAACTGTTACCACGGCTACCCACATGGGCATGGATATGGATGCTATGGGAATGCTTGTTTCTCCCAAAGAAGAATAGGTTTCGAGATTTTTGTTATAACCCTGAAGTGTGTTTAGGGTCCACACCCCCCTGCCATTATGTGTTAGTCATAATTGGTCACATGATCTTTTTAGAAATGTTAGTTCCTTGCAGCTGCCTCATTCCCTGCAGATTCTTCTTTTTAGAGTTGTATTAAAGCAGGGATGGGGGAGCCCATCTTTCAGATTTTCAAGCAGTGGGAAATTGGTCATCACAGGAGAGACTTTTCATTGTAAATCTGGAACTGAAAGCAGTTGAACTTGTTTTGAGAAATGTCACATGGAGAGAGTAGGTTTCCATGCCAGACAACACCACTACAGTTCCTCATCTTGTGAACCAACTAGGTACGATGTTGTTTAGTTTTTTGTTTAGCGGTCTTGATATTCATCTGTGTAGGAGACAGGATTGTAGAAACTATTCTGAGACTTATCCCCAGAAGGAGCAGTATTGTGTCAGGTCTCAGCTAGAAAAAGACCCTTCCCTCAGAATGGTCTGTTTACCTGAAGGTTTGTGAAGTCCTCTGGCAAGTATGGGATACTCCCCTTGTGGATATTCTTGTAAATAGCCTCAACCACATGTTAATGAATTGTTGTCCATCCTCTTTTACACCTGCTGATCTGGAAGGTAGGTGTTCTGATGCAATCTTGGAACAGGCTTGAAGTATATCCATTTCCTTCTTTCATTATGATCAGGTCTGTCATAGACACAGAGTTAGGCTCCATGGACCTTTCCGTTGAGTCTAATGGCCCTCATTTGGTTCAGCAGGAGTGGTTTACTGACCTGTCACATGACAGATCTCCTCAGGAGGTTGTGTAAGTGGGGCAAGCTTCTATGTCTGCCTTATTTCTGCGCATTTCACAGAAATCTAGATACAGTACTTGACTGTCACTCTTGTAGATCTTATAGCAAAGTCTCAGCAGAGATAACTGAGGCTACCTCCTCATTCTCTACCAAACACAATGAAAGCTATATTACAGGTATTGTCGATGTTGTGAATGGAGTATAGAGGTGATTAATATCACTGTTCCAGACATAGCTGACTTCCTTTCATTTGTTGGGCAACAAGGAGTTGTCAGTTTTAACAGAAAAGTCTACAGATCCCTGGGTGCATCTTTCTTTAATGCTGAGAAGCCTTATTCAGGCTCTTGTTCCTTAGTTAACCTTGTATTGAGAACAGCCTTTGTACTGGTATTTTCGTTTTGAGGAAAGTTGTTAATGATGCTTGTCAAGTCAAGTAACTACTGGGTGGAAATCAGTTGGTTTCTGTGTGCAACTGAATTTTTCCTGAAGACACAAATTATAGATAGCAGAGATCAGAGTGCTGCACAATTGCCATCATGTCACTTTCAGTCTGTACCAAGAAACCAAGAACAAGGAGGACTCTTACTTCACTCCTTAACCCTTAATGGATGGATCCCCTCTGAGAAGTATTAATATTACTCGCCATACGATTTGGCTGTATTGAGCGGGAAAGAGCTTCCATCACTTCAGCGGCCCATAAATGAGTAGTGGCAACTAAAGAATTCAGCTCAGCTCAGTCATGGGTGTCTCAGGCAGATTAGTATTGTTCTTGACTTGAAGGGGGAATGTCTCTCTCTCTCTCTCTCTCTCTGATGTCTTTTTATTTATTTTCTTATAAATATACCCAGGGATTGCTGTTGGTTTTAGTTCTTATCTTTTATGATATGATGTCAGTTATAATTGTAATTTTGCAAAGAAATATTACAAAAACAAGTATACCTCCAAAAAAGTTACTGTATCTCCCGATCTCAGTAAATTTATGTATATATTTTACAATAAATATGCTCAGAATTTGTTACTGATTTTAGTTCTTATCAGTTATGATATTGTGTGAGCTGTAATTATAATTTTACAAAATAAAATAAAATCAATTATTAGAAAAAACATGTATAACTTGGTAAAATTTATGAGTGTTTTGTAAAAGAGACCCCACACAGGGTTGTAAATAGTCACTGTCAACTTCCTGTGGAAGGTAGGGAAAATTTTTTAGAAATTTTTTTCTTAAACATGTACATTTCCATATCTTCTGCTTGCCATTGATGTGTTTGTTCTTAAATTGACCAACCTTAAAGTTTGCCTGGTCTGGGGGGTTGCATGATATATAATTAGCCCCTCCCTTAAGGGTTAAAAACCATTTGCCTCTGTTGAAGGAGAACCAAGGATGCTAGTGAAGGTATGCTTAGGTTTTTGTTGGTGGGTCATGTCATGAAGCAAATAACTTGGTAAACATATCATATTGCATTAGGTAAGATGGGTTATCTGGACGACTTGTAGGATGTAGTGGATTACAATGGATGACCTTGAGATGAGGAGTTTGTCCAAGAACCAAAGCTTTTCATGTTCTTTTTGTATTAAGAGGAATTTTGACATCAGCATGGTTTTAACATTTTCTTATGTCCATAGAAAGGTCACCGAATTCAGAACAAGTGACCAGCCATGGTTTGATGGTACATGTAGACAAGCTTACCATGGCAAACAGACCAAATTCAATACATGGAGACAAAATCATTCATATGAAAATTACACCATTTTTGTTGAGTCTTGCCATACTGTGAATAGAACTTACCATACAGCCAAGAGAAATTACAATAATTCCTTGAAGGGGAAACTTGAAGGAATTACTCAGCCTCATGTTTGGTGGACCAAATTGGCATCATCTATCTTTGGGTCAGGCTTGTCTTCCATTCCACCACTACTAACAGTTGATGGTAGATGGGTTACTGACCCTAGGGAAAAGGCTGAACTGCTTCATTGAGCTTTTGAAACTAAGCAGTCAGCTGAGGATGTCCCCCTCCCTGTTACTTGTCACATACTGAACCTATTCTTACAAAATTTGCATTTTGCTTTAGGGATGTTAAGAAAATTCTTCATAATCTTGATAGCTGGACTGGAGAAGATCCAGATTGTTTCTTCCCTTTGTTTTTTAAAAAAAGGTTTTTAGTGCATTGTCTCTCAAGATTAGTAGATTCTATAGATTTTTATGTTGACGTAGTATCTTGCGGATGAGTGCAAGCTTAGTAATGCAGCGCTTGTTCCAAAGAATGGCATATCTGCAGACCTTGCTGTGCTCTCCAAAGTTGCTGAAAAACGTATTTTTAAGCCACTATATATGTGGAATCTAAAGGATTGTTAGCTGATAGTCAATTTGCATATAGAAAGCAGTTAGGTACATGCGATGCTCTTTTATACTTGACATGCCATTTGCAAGAGAACCTTGATAAGTGTTTTGAGTGCATGCAGAGTCATTCAGATAGATTTTAATGCTGCATTCAGTTTGGTAAATCACAAAGTACTTATTTATAAACTTCAGAATCTTGGAGTGGTTAAATATGTTTTAGGATTACTTCAAGATTTCCTTAAGAGGTAGGGAGGAGTGAGTTACTGTTCTTGAGATCTTTAGCAAATCAGGAACTATTGTGTCTGGAGTTCCACAGGGTAGTGTTCTTGGTCCACTGTTATCTTTAGTGCATACAAGTGATATGGTTGTTGGCCTGGAAAACAAGATTGTTCAGTATGCGGATGAGGCAATGACGCAACACTTGTGGATGTAGTAAAGTCTCTACTTATGAGAAGTGAAGTTGTCCTCAGCATCAATCGGGACATGGACCAGATCAGTGAATAGTGTAGTTGGTGGGGTATATAAGGTTGAACTCCAGTAAAATGAAAAGACTTTTGATTAGCAGATCTTGTACAGACTTTCCACTCCATCCTCCCCTTGAGATGGATTGAACTCTGCTGAATGAGTCTGAAGTTTTAATTAATCTAGGTGTAACTTTTAATTGACATCTAACTTTGAGAAACATCCAATAAAAGTTTCAGCAAATGCCGTACTAAAGTTAGGTATTACTGTATTCGTAAGGCCTCATATATTTATAACTGCAATAGGTAATTTTTCCATCCTTTACTAGAATACTGTTCTCTGGGATGGCTGTCTGCTTCAGCCAGAGATTTATCTCTTTTAGATAGAGTGGTTCGTGGAGGAAGGTTTGTGTTTCCTAATAATAGCAGTTATGACTTGGACCATTGACTGATAGTCACTTGTCAATTTTTCATATGTTGTATTTTACCAGAGATCTTTCACATTCACAATTGATCCCTGATCCCCTTTACCTGCTGAGAGCAACCAGATTCGCTGAACAGCAGCACCAGTATGCAGTAAATGTGCAACACTGTCGAACTTCTCAGTTCCAGAGGGCCTTTATTGATTGATTGATTGATTATGAAATCTAGGTCTTGAACCCATCAGGATTATTCAGCGCCGTAATGAAGGTGAAATATATAAATTAATGATATGATTGATAATGAATAGGTGAGTGATAACATAGTAGTAAAATTCAGTGTTAAAAATGAGTGTAAAAAGTGAAGAATGATATTAGATAAAACCAACAAAAAATAAATATATATTAAACTTTTATATTTAAAATATATACTTAGTATATAAAATAAATATGACTAAAATCTTTATTAAATATACTAAGATCATATCTCATTAAAATAACCAGATTCTTTCAGATAACCCATATGGTTATCCACCTTAGATTTAGGACAGTGCACCAGCATGTGTTCAACAGGTAGCTGACCATCACAGTGAGCACAAACTGGGGCACTGGCTCCCTCTAAAATGTAGCTGTGGGTGAAGCGGGTATGGCCAATCCTAAGCCGTGTGAGGATGACCTCAAATCTTGTTACAATTAAAACCCGATCTCCAAAAATCAGTACCTTTTCTAATGTTTCTGTACTTCCTATTTGTTGATAAACTGGGGGAAGTCCATCTCTGCTGTCATTTCATATGAATGTATCACCTGATAACTGGATGCATATCCAAATGTGGCACCTTATTGGTTAAGAAGTCATATCTTGCAGCATCCTTGCTTTACTATCAGCCAGTTCGCTCCCTTC
This sequence comes from Macrobrachium rosenbergii, assembly GCF_040412425.1. Lineage (NCBI taxonomy): Eukaryota > Metazoa > Arthropoda > Malacostraca > Decapoda > Palaemonidae > Macrobrachium > Macrobrachium rosenbergii. The sequence continues at coordinate 32,578,303 of NC_089790.1, forward strand.
TAGACCAATGTGCCCAGGACTCCAAGAAAACTTTACTGATTTGTGGTGAACAGAAAGATGAAAAAGCCATTCCTGAGCCTTTTAAATTAAGGGATGGGTAGGGTTAAACTTCTTTAGGGCTTCTAAAACACTCCTTGAGTCACTATATATTACTGTGGATTTTAAAAATCTTATCAGATGCAAGATTTAAAGCATCAACTATAGCTGTTGCTTCAGCAGTGAATATGGATGAGTAGTCATAACTTTTTTATGTATGATTCCCCCTCACACACCACTGCACATCCTGATTTTGATCCGTCAATATAGATTTTCCTGTCATTTATATGCCTCTCATCATGTTCCAAAAACTTGTTTCCGACTTCTTCTTCTTGACGATCTTTCTTCTCTGTCTTTAATGCAGACATCTATTGCTGGAATAAACCATGGAGGGATAGCAGGATGTTTAACTTGTAGGATCTTCTGCATTTTTATACTTTCATCCTCCATTTCACCGAGCTGTTTGATTTGAAATGGTATTGAAGATCTAGATCCAAAAAGACTTGAGTCACACTGTTTTAAGATCTCAAAAGGATTCTCCTTTGAACTTTTCAGCCGCTTGGTGTATCTCAGACCTAGCTCATGCTTCCTTAAGTCCAGTGGTAGCTGATGGGAGTCTACATAAATACTTTCAATGGGTGAAGTTCAAAAAGCGCCAGTGCAGATCCTTAGCCCCATATTATGCACAACATCCAATTCCTTAAGCTTAGTCTTTGAAGCAGATGAGTATACTTGGCAGCCATAGTCTAACTTAGATAAGCATACTGCATTGTAAAGCCTTAAAAATGATTTCTTATCAGCACCCCAATTAAAATATTTAGTGATCTCTTCACTTCACTTTTAACTGGTCAATATGATTATTCTAAGTGAGCTTTTCATCAAAGCCATTCCTAAAAATTTTACGTCAGTAGAGTAAGGTAAAATAATTCCATTTAAGGTAAGAGTTGGAATAGTTTCCTTACTTCGGCGCCTGCAGAACCAAACAGCGACAGTTTTAGATTCGGAAAATCGAAATCCTTGCTCATTAGCCCACTTGCTTATTTTATTGTTTATTGATGGCTCTTTGCATGAACCTGCTAGTAGATACTGCATCATATCCTGTGCAATACAGAGCCAAAACACCTACAAACAAAGAGCCTTTTACTGGTGATGATATCTTTTCTAATACTTCATTAACCCTTAAACGCCGACTGGATGTATCATATGTTGACTAAAATTGTCTGTTGGGTGCCGAGTGGACGTCCGTACGTAGACTACAAAAAATTTCAACCTTCGGTCAACTTTGACTCGACCAAAATGGTCGAAAAATGCAATTGTAAGCTAAAACTCTTACATTCTAGTAATATTCAATCATTTACCTTAATTTTGCAACAAATTGGAAGTCTCTAGCACAATATTTCGATTTATGGTGAATTTTTGAAAAAAAACTTTTTCCTTACGTCCGCGTGGTAACTCGGCTGAAAATTTCAGAAATTCTTTGGTCATTTTGTCATAATGTTTGCACCAGTTTATATTAGTCGTTACATAAAGTTTTATATATGAAAATGTGCGCAATTTCATGCAGAATACAACAGAAAATAACTCATGGTTGTAACTTCTATCAGTTTTGAAATATTTCCATATAAATCACAATAAGTGCCAAAATTTCAACCTTCAGTCAACTTTAACTCAACCGAAATGGTCGAAAAACGCAATTGTAAGCTAAAACTCTTACATTTTAATAATATTCAGTCATGTACCTTCATTTTGCAACAAATTGGAAGTCTCTAGAACAATATTTCGATTTATGGTGAATTTTTGAAAAAACTTTTCCCTTACGTCCTTGCAAGGTAACTCTGCCGAATGTCTCAGAAATTCTTTCATCACCTTGTCGTAATGTTTGCACCAGTTTATATTAGTCGTTACATAAAGTTTTATATGTGAAAATGTGCGCAATTTCATATAGAATACAACAGAAAATAAATCATGGTTGTAGCTTTTATCAGTTTTGAAATATTTCCATATAAATCAACGTAAGTGCCAAAATTTCAACCTTCGGTCAACTTTAACTCGACCGAAATGGTCGAAAAACGCAATTGTAAGCTAAAACTCTTACATTCTAGTAATATTCAATCATGTACATTCATTTTGCAACATACTGGAAGTCTCTAGCACAATATTTTGATTTATGGTGAATTTTTGAAAAAGAAAATTTTTTTCCTTACGTTCGCGCGTGGTAGCTCTGCCGAACATCTTGGAAATTCTTTCGTCACTTTGTCGTAATGTTTGCACCGTTTTATATTAGTCGTTACTTAAAGTTTTATATATGAAAATGTGCACAATTTCATGTAGAATACAACGGATAATAACTCATGGTTGTATCTTTTATCAGCCCTTTGTTGGCCGAAATGTTAAGCTTCAGACTGTCACTCGATGGGCGGAGTTCAATTCCAAAATGAGCTGGCTGATGAAGAGTTAGAGGAATTTATTTCTGGTGATAGAAATTCATTTCTCGCTATAATGTGGTTCGGATTCCACAATAAGCTGTAGGTCCCGTTGCTAAGTAACCACGTAAAATAAGTCTAATCCTTCGGGCCAGCCCTAGGAGAGCTGTTAATCAGCTCATTGGTCTGGTAAGACTAAGGTATACTTAACTTTTGTATCTTTTATCAGTTGTGAAAAATTTTCATATACAGATATACCTCGAAATTACGCGAGGTTAGGTTCCGGAGCCCCTCGTGCAAGGTGAATTTTCGCGTAAGTTTGGCATGGTCTTTAAAAATGCTAATAAATGTTTATTTCCAGAGTTTAAGTACTAAATATGACCCTAATCATGCTCCTACAGTATTAAGCTAACTTTTAAATGAATTAAAGATAGTGTAATTTTATTTAAAATTTAGCTTATTACCCTTAAAAATGACATACAGTAAATGGTTGACATAAAAATTGAGTACTGCACAGTTTCATAATAGCGCATTTACAGTAGGTGCGTACGTATACTAATGTTACCCCTAATTCATGGGATGCCGTTTTCTTTGTCACTTAGAGTAAAAGCCGTTTTCTTTGAGTTACTAGGCAAAACATCATGTGTCAGTCAACAAAAGTACAATTCCATAAAATATCGAAAACATGTACATAATGTTCGTAGAAGGTAGTACTGTACAGGTAAAATTCAATCAATTTAAAATTATATACTGTACAGGTAATGACGTACAGAGAAATAATAAGTTGTAAAAGTATGTTTGAGCGCTAACTACGAATGAGAGAGAGAGAGAGAGAGAGAGAGAGAGAGAGAGAGAGAGAGAGAGAGAGAGAGAGAGAGAGAGAGAGAGAGAGAGAGAGAGAAAGTAACTGTACTGCTTTTGTATCGCATTCTGATTTTACACCTAAAAACACGAAAACTTAAAAATTATACACACTTTCTACAGGGATATCATCTTTGAAAAATGCAGTAACTAAGGGTATCACATCTTGTAAAAGTACACCAACTGAACGTGCTGTAATTACATGCACATACAGATTGCACCAGCACTTTTCTCCGAGGTGAACAGAGTAATTTTCAAAGAATGACACTTATACAACTCTTAGTTACATCTCTGATATTACATTAACGAATTCATTTTATCAAATGAGCGTGACTGAACAACCTCATCTCAAGGGCATGTAAAGTCCTTGTGACAAAGACTTTGCAAATGGACATAATACTTGTATGATATTTATGTACAGAAATATAAAAGTAAATTTTCCATATCGATTTTACAGTTAAAAGCATGAAAACTTATAAATGTACTTCAAACATTAAACAAGCATTTTCTGCAGGGGTATCATCTTTGAAAAGTGCAGTAACTTTGCAAATGGGTATCACATCTTGTAAAAGTATACTAAGTGAATGTGCTGAAATTACCTTTGCATCATATTTATGCATGTACAAAAATAAAAATAATACATTTTCGATACAGATTGTACACATGAAAGCATGAAATGCATTTTTCATAGAGATTTTATACATGAAAGCATGAAATGCACTTTTCATAGAGATTTTGCACATTAAAACATGAAATGCATTTTTCGTACAGATTTTACACACAAAAGCATGAAATGCATTTTTCATACAGATTTTACACATAAAAGAATGAAATGCATTTTTCATACAGATTTTACACGTAAAAGCATGAAAACTTGTAAATTACTTCAAAAATTAAACACCCACTTCTGCAGGGTTTCTTGAGAATTTCGTGTGTCTGTGAAAAAATCGTGTATGCCCATTAGTTAGGTTCCAGTGAAAAGTTCATGTGTGTGTGAATTCGCGCAACTCGAATCGTGTGAGATCGAAGTATTACTGTAAATCATGATAAGTGCCAAAATTTCAACCTTCGGTCAACTTTAACTCGACCGAAATGATCGAAAAACGCAATTGTAAGCTAAAACTCTTACAACCTAGTAATATTCAATCATGTACCTTCATTTTGCAACAAACTGGAAGTCTCTAGCACAATATTTCGATTTATGGTGATTTTTAAAAAAACTTTTCCTTACGTTTATGCTGTAACTCTGCCGAACATCTCAGAAATTCTTTCGTCACTTTGTCGTAATGTTTGCACCGTTTTATATTAGTCGTTACATAAAGTTTTATATGTGAAAATGTGCGCAATTTCATGTAGAATACAAAAAAAAATAACTCATGGTTGTAGCTTTTATCAGTTTTGAAATATTTTCATATAAATCCCGATAAATAGAACAAATTCTACTTTCGGTCAACTTTAACTCGACCGAAATGGTCGAAAACTGCAATGTAAGCTAAAACACTTACAGTCTAGTAATATTCAATCAATTACCTTCATTTTGCAACAAACGGGAAGTCTCTAGCACAATATTTCGATTTATGGTGAAATTTTTTAAAAAACTTTTTTTTTACGTCCGCGTGTTATGAATTCATGCATCATTTTGTGATAATATTTTCTCTGTGTTGCTTTGATCGTTTTACAATTTGTTATATATCAAAATCATTGCAATTTAGTGTACAATACAAAGAAAAAACAATAACTTGTTAGCTTTAACCGTTTTGCTCACAGCGCTATTTGTATACAATTATATATGAAAAAATTTTTTGCGCTGTCATATATTTCAATATTTATATATGATAATGATATTTTTTTTCATTTCTGATGGTTGCATACTAAACTTCAGGCAATGACAAAAAAAGGAGCCAAAAATGAACTCTTAATCTTAAAAACTAAGCGTGCTGTGATTTTTTGAAAAATTTTTTTCCGCTTCGGCGCTAATTCCTGAACGCCGCTGGCATACGACAGACACTTTTGTAAATAGAGGCTCATCGTTAGAGGGTTAATGGCAATAGCAAATAGGGTGACACCAAGGACACTAACCTGAGGAACTCCCTCTTCTTGTAAGAAAGGTTGAGATACAAGATTCCCAACTCTCACCTTTATATATCTTTCTGATAAAAACAAATTTATAAATCTGATAATTTTTCCTTTAATTCCCATCTTATACAACCTTTTTATAATACCAAAATGCCATGTGGTGTCATATGCCTTTTCCAAATCAAAGAAAACTCCTATCTTTTGGCTCTGTTTAACAAAACCTTGTTGTATTTTTTTTTGAGAGCCTGAGCAAAGGATCTAAAGTAGATCTAGTTTTCCTAAAGCCAAACTGGAGCGGAGAAAGCAATTTATTTGTTTCTAAGTGCCATAAAAGTCTGTAGCTGCTGGGAAAAGCAGGATCCTTGTTTGGTTTCTTCATACGGAGGATTAATGATAATTTCCAGCTCTTAGGAATAATACCAGTTTCCCAGATTTCATTTATTATATCTAAAAGAAATTTCTTTGACTTTTCTGGGAGATGTTTCAGCATTTCATAAAATATTTTATCTTCACCAGGGGCTGATGGTTTGTTATGCTGCAAGGCATCTTTGAGTTCCTGCAGTGTAAATTTTGCATTATATGGTTCAAAGTTATTTTCACTTAAATCAAGAGAAATCTGGGCATTTCTAATGTCTTGGAATTCTACAGAATAGTTCTCACTACTTAATATTCTCGAGAAATGCTCTCCTAATTTTTCTACGACCCTTTCTGGTTGTGTGATTAGGTCACCATTTGTTTGAAGGGTAGACAGAGGTTCAGGGACGAACCTGCCATTTAGTTTTTTAATTTTCTTCCAAATCATTTTGGATGGTGTTTTTGAGCTAATGCCAAAAATGTAGTACATCCAAGACTCTCTTTTTGCTTTTTTAAAATATTTATTTTGCTTGGCACAGCACATTGGTAAGTAACATTGGCTTGGGCAGTTCCACTCATCTTATATTTTTTGTAGCATTTTCTAGTGATCTTTCGCATACTACTGCAAGTTTTGTTCCACCAAGGAACTGCTGGTCTAGAGGGCTTCCCTTTTGTTGATGGAATAGAGGCAATTGCACTGTTGATGATAATGTCATTTAAATAATTATATGCCTCTGAGATGGATAGAAATGATTTTACATTCTTGTCCATGAGAACAGACTCGCTAAATTTCTTCCAGCCTGCTTCATCTACCTTCCATTTAGGTGGTGGCTCAGAGGGCTGATTCTTAACTGATTTTATATGACTTGGGAAGCGGTCACTCCCATTTGGATATTCATTTACCAACCATTCTTGATCAATGTGAACAATAGATGAGCAAAAGCTCAGATCAGTAGCCGAATAAGTATTGGAGTAGATGTTATGGTAAGTCATGGCTCCATTATTAAGTATTGTGACCATCCATAGTACCCTCCAACATCCTACCCATGGCATCTGCCGTGTTCCCACCCCATATGGGGTTGTGAGTATTAAAATCTCTGAGGAGGAGGAAAGGAGTAGGAAGCTGATTGATCAGTAAATGAATATCGTTATAAGTGAAATCCAAGTCAGGAGGAAGATAGATGGAGCAAACTGTGTTTTGCTTGTCTAAAATGATAGTTACTGCTACAGCTTGGAGATGAGTATTAATTGACAGCAAGGAGTGTTACAACAACTTTGCTCAATAATTGTTGCATCTCCCTTAGATCTATCTCCAATTGGTGGTAGAGAATTATATATGCTGTAATTTAACCCGGGATTATATTGTGTACTTCCAAGCTTAGTTTCCTGGAGACACACAATACCTGGGCTATGGTCATGGAGCAGTACCTTCAGAGGCGCCAATAACCGAAAATCAGCGCCTTTGGCACCAATAAGCCCCGAAAATTGCCGAAAAAGTGCTGAAAATCGCTGATTTTTGGTTAGCGGCGATTTTCGGTTATCATCACACCCTCAGAACGGAACCCCCACCGATAACTGGGGACTGCCTGTATACTGTATAAAAAAAACTGCCGTATGTCCGATGCAGCCGTATTAGGCTACCGATGGGAAACTGATTGCCGTAGCCTAGGCTAGGCAAGGTACTGTTCTACACTGGGTAGTAACAAAAGTTGTTGCTAATGATAAAAATTCAAAAACAAGCCTAATTATTATAAGTAAATTAACCCTTAAACGCCGAGCCTCTATTTACAAAAACGTCTCCCGTATGCCGGCGGCGTTCGGGAGTTAGCGCCGAAGCGGAAAAAAAAGTTTTTTTTTTAAAAATCACAGCACGCTTAGTTTTTAAGATTAAGAGTTAATTTTTGGCTCCTTTTTTTGTCATTGCCTGAAGTTTAGTATGCAACCATCAGAAATGAAAAAAAATATCATCATATATAAATATTGAAATATATGACAGCGCGAAAAACATTTTTCATATATAATTTTATACAAATCGCGCTGTGAGCAAAACGGTTAAAGCTAACGGGTTATTTTGTTTTTCTTTGTATTGTACACTAAATTGCAATGATTTTGGTATATAACAAATTGTAAAACGATCAAAGCAACACAGAGAAAATATTATCACAAAATGATGCACGAATTCGTAACGCGTGGACGTAAAAAAATGTTTTTATAAAAAATTCACCATAAATCGAAATATTGTGCTAGAGACTTCCAGTTTGTTGAAAAATGAAGCTAATTGATTGAATATTACTAGACTGTAAGTGTTTTAGCTTACAATTGCAGTTTTCGACCATTTCGGTCGAGTTAAAGTTGACCGAAAGTTGAATTTTTTCTATTTATCGGGATTTATATGAAAATATTTCAAAACTGATAAAAGCTACAACCATGAGTTATTTTCTGTTGTATTTTACATGAAATTGCACACATTTTCATATATAAAACTTTATGTAACGACTAATATAAAACGGTGCAAATATTACGACAAACGTGATGAAAGAATTTCTGAGATGTTCGGCCGAGTTACAGCGGGCGTAAGGAAAATGTTTTTTCAAAAATTCACCATAAATCGAAATATTGTGCTAGAGACTTCCATTTTATTGCAAAATGAAGGTAAATGATTGAATATTACTAGAATGTAAGAGTTTTAGCTTACAATTGCGTTTTTCAACCATTTCGGTCGAAAAAGTTGACCGAAGGTCGAATTTTGGCAGTTATCGTGATTTATGTGAAAATATTTCAAAACTGATAAAAGCTACAACCATGAGTTATTTTCTGTTGTATTTACATGAAATTGCACACATTTTCATATATAAAACTTTATGTAACGACTAATATAAAACTGTGCAAATATTACGACAACGTGATTTAAAGAATTTCTGAGATGTTCGCCGAAAGTTACACAGCGGACGTAAGGAAAATGTTTTTTCAAAAATTCACCATAAATCGAAATATTGTGCTAGAGACTTCCATTTTATTGCAAAATGAAGGTAAATGATTGAATATTACTAGAATGTAAGAGTTTTAGCTTACAATTGCGTTTTTGACCATTTCGGTCGAGTTAAAGTTGACCAAGGTTGAAATTTTGGCAGTTATCATGATTTATGTGAAAATATTTCAAAACTGATAAAGCTACAACCATGAGCTATTTTCTGTTGTATTCTACATGAAATTGCGCACATTTTCAAATATAAAAGTTTATGTAACGACTAATGTAAAACGATGCAAACATTACGACAACGTGACGAAAGAATTTCTGAGATGTTCGGCCGAGTTACCGCACGCAGACGTAAGGAAAAAGGTTTTTTTTTTTTTCAGAAATTCACCATAAATCGAAATATTGTGCTATTGACTTCCAATTTATTGCAAAATGAAGGTACATGATTGAATATTACTAGAATGTAAGAGTTTTAGCTTATAATTGCATTTTTTGACCATTTCGGTCAAGTTAAAGTTGACCGAAGGTTGAAATTTTGGCAGTTATCGTGATTTATATGAAAATAATTCAAAACTGATAAAAGCTACAACCATGAGTTATTTTCTGTTGTATTCTACATGAAATTGCGCACATTTCCATATATAAAACTTTATGTAACGACTAATATAAAACGGTGCAAACATTATGACGTGACGAAAGAATGTCTGGCGCGGACGTAAGGAAAAAGTTTTTTTTCAAAAATTCACCATAAATCAAAATATTGTGCTAGAGACTTCTAATTTGTTGCAAAATAAAAGTAAATGATTGAATATTACTAGAATGTAAGAGTTTTAGCTTACAATTGCGTTTTTTTACCATTTTGGTCGAGTCAAAGTTGACTGAAGGTTGAAATTTTGGCAGTTATCGTGGTTTATATGAAAATATTTCCAAACTGATAAAAGCTACAACCATGGGTTGTATTTTGCTGTATTTTACATGAAATTGCACACATTTTCATATATAAAACTTTATGTAATGGCTAATATAAAACAGTGCAAAATTATGACAAAATGACGAAAGAATTTCTGAAATTTTCGGCCGAGTTACACGCTGGCGTAAGGAAAAAGTTTTTTCAAAATTCACCATAAATCGAAATATTGTGCTAGAGACTTCCAATTTGTTGCAAAATGAAGGTACATGATTGAATATTTCTAGAATGTAAGAGTTTTAGCTTACAATTGAGTTTTTCGACCATTTCGGTCGAGTCAAAGTTGACCGAAGGTTGAAATTTTTTGTAGTCGACATACAGTACATCCACTTGACACCCAACAGACAATTTTAGTTGACGTATGATACGTCCAGTAGGCGTTTAAGGGTTAATAAAATACTGAAAACAAGCTGAATTATGTCTTATCACAAACTTAGGAAAAATTGTTTAGATACATTGGCAGTTTGCCTTTTAGCCACTTGCCATGAGTGGATGTAAACAAACCATTACGCCACCCTAGTGGCCTGTCGTGGTAACATAAATGTTGCTTACGTAATTATGGTAAATTTCATACAGGGTGTACTGGAATACTGTATGTATATTAACCTCACAATAAGATACACAATCCTTTATTCGAAATCCTCGGGGCCAGATGTGTTTCGGTTTTTGGAATTGTTCAAATTTCGGAACTGTGGGGTCAGGAGCATAATTAAACATCACTTCTGCATTAAAAACATATTTTTTCCTTTCATGTTTTTTCATGATATTATTCATCGTCATTATTATTTATATTACTGTAATGTACTATTAAATGAATGTGAGATAACTAAGCTCATCAATAATAAAATAGTGGGACAATTAAGACCATATGTACAATAACACTTTCTTTCAACAAAAACATTCTGTAAAACGTAAAAATGTACATGACCAAGGTAATTGCAATTCAACTTGTAAATTTTAACAATAAGTAAGACTATAAAACACATTTTATCAAAGTAATTGTAATTCAACTTGTAAATTTTAACTATAAGTAAGACTATAAAATACATTTCATCATATTGATCTTGGAGAGGGTCGTTCTTTATTGTTACGTAACGTCGTCATCAGTTTGCTGTTGTAAATCTGATGATGGTCTGGGAACAGGATTTGCAAGTGATGACGCATCGTTATGATAGACTGTGTGGAATTTTTCATACCACTATTAACGGTAAAATTATTGTTCAATTTTTGTTTTCATGAAAAAATAATTATATAAAGCAAATTATTGAGTAATCTTTGCCATCAGCAGTCAAATAATCACTTTAATGGCAGTGTTCAAACTTAGTGCTGTATACACAATTTGTGATTGAAATGTCTATAAATAGAACAGAAGTAGAGGGCTGTCATTGGCTAACAGGTCACCATGGCAACCAGCCAGCCAATTAGGTTTTAGCTGTAATCAGAGAAAGAATGTTTTACGCATGTGAAGCTGTCAATGATGTGAGTGAGTGTGTTTTATAAACAACTTAGTTTTTAATAGTGTGTGTGTTTTACTGATTATATGAAGAATAGAATGAATTCCTTCTCATTACTTTGAGTGCAAAATTGTTGGTTCACACATTGTGTGCATATGTACTAATGCCTGTTGGTTAGAGACTTAAATTAGCAGTATCTTTGAGAGAGAGAGATTATTTAGGACTCTAAGGCTTGGCAGATGTACAGTTATTTTATTATCTTGTTTTTCTTTTGTTAATCTCGGGAAAGGGTACCTCACTGTATTTCATGCACAGAATCATACATTTTTTCCCTACGGAATCTCTTTAAAATTTCTTTTTATATGCGAGGGTCCGTCTTCTATGACAGCAAACACGGTACTGTCTCTGAAACACTATCACCAGCAATCTGTTTTTCGTTTATCCATACTAACAACAATTTTTCTATTTAATTTATTATGGGAGGCCTCTGTTTTGTTGAACTCGTAACCACCTTAGAAACACTAGTACTTTTTAATGCCTCTTTGTGCTTTAAAAGTGTATTTATGATGGATCTTGGTAGCTTAAACTATGATGCTATACTCAGTCACACGAATGCTGCTGTCATACTTTTCAGTAATCTCTTTTTTAAGTTCAGTTGTGGTTCCTACTGTTTTCCTTTTCTGCTTGTCTGCAATGGCTTTCTTGGGACCCATGTTTTTATCAAAATACAGTATAAAAAAGCCACAAAAACTAAGGAAATACATCAAAACACTGAAGCACAGCTAAGTGGGGTTTAAATGACGCCTGGGAACAACACCAACTAGTGCCGACTGACTGAAACACGAAACACTTTGTTTACGAATATCACATGGTTTATTAGGTCAGATTCTGGTTTTTTCTTCGAAAAGCAAATTTTACTTGAAATTTTGGGTCAGAATCTGATTACGTAGAGTTCTGGTGTGGTCGAGGACTGGGGTTATACTGTACTGTCTTGCAGAGTGCTCTTAATGAAGGTGCAGAGGCACACATGTCCGGTTTAGATTTTAATGCAACCTTTGACTGTGTGAATCATGAAGCACTTATCTACAAGCAGTGATTATTGGGAATTGGTGGATCTCTTCTTAATATTCTATTTATCTCTTTTAGATAGAGTGGTTTATGTTGGTAGGGTTCTGTATCCTAACACTAGCAGTTATGACTTGGACCATCAATTGATCCCTGATCTGCTTTTCCTGCTGAGAGTGACCAGATTTTCTGAACAGCAACACTACTACACAGTAAATATGCCACACTGTTGAATTTCTCAGCTCCAGAGGTCTTTTATTCCTCACACCACTGGACTGTGGAAGAGTCTCCTTGTGAATGTTATGCAATTAGAATCTCAAAAGTGTAGGCAAAGATACAGTGCATTATTACCCTAAAACTTTTCATCTTTTATTGTAATAATATTTATATTTTATCTATATTTGATTAATTTATCTTTCATTTTCTTTTCTAATAACTGATCTCTTTTTCTGTATTTATTATGTTCTGTAACATCTTTTAAATGAACACCATTTTCTGTGGGAACTTGAATTTCAAGTCAGTGGCCCTTTTAGGTTTGTTCCATATGAACAGGGGTTTATCTTCTCAATAATAATAATAATTAATAATAATAATAATAATAATAATAATAATAATAATAATAATAATAATAATAATGAATTTTTAATCGACAGAGCTCTGAGAGCTTGTGCTGATGGCCAGTATAGTAGCTTTTTTAGTCATTTCAGGTGTTCGGTAAGGTAAGGTTCATGACCTTTCCCATTTTATCTATACTAGGGATGTATGGCAGTTTGTTTATTTATTAATTTATTTTTTTCTTTAATGACTGTTCTTGTCTTTCTTTATTTTGTACTATCTTCTGTATCTTTTAAATGAACACCATATTCTTTGGAAGCTTGAATTTCAAGTCAGTTGCCCCTGTAGGCTTGTTCCATATGAATTGGGGTTTATTGTCATAATAATAATAATAAATAATAATAATTTATAATTAAGAATAATAATAATAATAATAATAATAATAATAATAATAATAATAATAATAATAATAATAATAATAATAATAATAATAATAATAATAATAATAATAATAATAATAATAATAATAATAATAATAATAATAATAATAATAATAATAATAATAATAAAGGGATAAAGCTACGAGACGGCAATAGCATCAGACACATAGATGAGATAGGATACAAATAACTGGGGATAATAGAAGGAGAGTATCTAAAATACCAAGAGATGAAGGACATGATCAGGAAAGAATATATGTAGAGACTTAAGGCGATACTCAAGTCAAAACTCAACACCAGAAACATGACGAAAGCCATACACATAAGGGCAGTACAAGTAATCAGATAGTGCAGGAGTAGAGGGGTGGACGAAGGCTGAACTCCGCAGCTTAGACCAGAAAACTAGGAAACACGTGACAATACACAAAGCACTACACCCAAAAGCAAATACAGACAGACTATGCATAACACAAAAGGAAGGGACTCTTAAGAATAGAATAGAGGACTGCGTCAACATCAAGAGCAGAGCACTGGGGCAATATCTGAAAATCAGTGAAGATGAGTGGCTAAGGAGTGCATGGGAAGAAGGGCTGATAAAAGTAGACAAAGACCCAGAAATATACAGAAAAACAGAACAGAGGAATGGCACAACAAACCAATGCATGGACCTTACATGAGACAGACTAAAGAACTGGCCAGCGATGAAACATGGCAATGGCTACAGAGGGGAGAACTCAAGAAGGAAAGAGAAGGTATGCTAACAGCGGCATAAGGTCTGGCCCAAAGAACCAGATATGTCTAAAGAACAATAAATGGAAATAACATCTCACCCATATGCAGGAAGTGCAGTATGAAAGATGAGACCATAAACCACATAGCAAGTGATTGTCTGGCACTTGCACAGAACCAGTACAAAAAGAGGCATGATTCAGCAGCAAAAGACCACCACTGGAGCCTTTGCAAGAAACACCAGCTAGCTTGCTGTAATAAGTGGTACAGACACCAACCTGAGGGAGTGATAGAAAATGATCAGGCAAAGATCCTCTGGGACTATGTATCAGAACAGGTAGGGTGATATGTGCCAGTAGACCAGATGTGACGTTGATTGACAAAATCAAGAAGAAAGTAACACTCATTGATGTTGCAGTACCATAGGGCACCAGAGTAGATGAGAAAGATAGAGAAAAAATTGAAAAGTCTCAAGGCCTGAAAATAGAAATCAGAAGGATATGGAATATACCAGTGGAAATTGTACCCATAGTCGTAGGAACACAGGCACGATCCCAAGATGCCTGAAAAGGAATCTGGAAAAACTAGATGCCGAATTAGCTCCAGCACCCATGCAGAAGAGTGTGCTACTAGAAACAGTGCACATAGTGAGAAAAGTGATGGACTCCGAAGGAGGCAGGATGCAACCTGGAACCCCACACTATAAAAACCACATGGTAGAATAGGATGACTGTGATAGAAAAAAAAAGTAATAATAATAATGAATTTTTAATTGACAAAGTCCTGAGGGCTTGTGTTGATGGCCAGTATAGTAGTTTTTGTAATGGCATTTCAGGAAACTTCATAGTATTGGTAATGGACCATTCCTATTTTATTATCTATACTACTGACATGGTGTCAAGGTCTGGAGAACAACTTGATTGCATACACTGAGCTACTCTTCTAGCTATTGTTCTTTCTCTGCATCTTAGTTTGTGGTTGCAGAATCCATAAGTAGAAATCTGGCACACATTCATGAATGGAGAAGCCTTTGGGGCATGAAGCTTAACCTTTCTAAAACTCAGAGCAAGATCATTTATCAATCCAGAACACTTTAGCCTTTACATCCTGATTTACATTTAAAGGTAGGGTTTTAAATTTCAGTAAAACTTGAGATTTTATATGTAACTTTTGAGAAGCATTCACATAACACTGCTTTCTATGTTTCTCAAAAAACTGTATCCTGCTGAAATATGTTCAGATTAGTTAATGATGATGCTGTTATATCTAAGTAGCTTAACTTTTTTTTTTCTTTTTTGTTTGGAGTACTGTTCTCCAGGGTGGCCTTTGGGTACTGACTCTCATCTCAGACTTGATTAGAGTTATTTCATTGGTCAAGTTTATTTTGTTGTGCACTGGTTTTATTTTTGACCCATATTTAACTATTTATCAAAATTTCCTATAACTTGTCCTTCTTTGCAGTCAGTTTCCCTTTGGAGCCCTCTTGGGTTTATAGTCTGTTGACTCTGTTTGTAGGGTTTTCAGCAGAAAATTTAAGGAAAGGAGAAGGAAAGAAAGCAGTATTTGGATATTATTGCTCAGCATCTAATTTACTGGCCCCCTTTTGTGTCTTGATCACAACTTCCAGTATTCCTTGGAGTGTTTAGGATTCTGATTCTTAAGTCAGTCTTAAAAGACTCAAACAGATATCACATACTAATTTCATCCTCTTCAGCATCCTATGTAAATCAAGATTCTGGGTAATTTTAAAAAATGGGTTTATGATGAACAAATCCCTTTTTTGAAAACAAAATTACTTTTCCATACAAACCCATTGCTCATAATGTGGGTTTGCTCCTTCCACCCCAATTTTCTTACATCTCCTTGACCAGACAAGTGAAGAATGAGGAAGAGAAGTTGGCTTGAACTGATGGGTCAGTGTGTGAGTGCAAGACTGACTGTGGTTCTGTTCTCTTTTCTCATTTTATCAGGAACTAAAGTGTTAGGGACTCAGTTTTGGTAAACAAAAAGGACTAATTAAAAGTAATAGGTTTGTATGAAAAGTTGATTTTTTTTTCTGCAAAATGAAGTCTTTTTATGGATAGCATTATGTTTGGTGACAGTTTTATTTAATTTTGCAATGGATTTAATATAAGCTGTATAATTGTATTTGACTAGCTTGGTTTCTATATTTCAGGTCAAAATCTATCAAGGCATTGCCTGGTCTTCAGAGGGCGTATTGTCTTACTTGCTCTGAGTTGTTGGGGTCCAAAAGGACTGGTCATGGAAAATGTACACTGAAGACTCCTCTCTTTGACTCACTCATGTCCCAGCCATCAATGGTAAGTTCAGGTTTGGTATGCAGTTTCCATTTGACCTTTATTTCCAGATTTAATTGTATAATATGATTGGTGTTGGAAAAGTGTGTCTTTCAGTGAATTTTTTTATGTTCATCCTTTTATTTGCATTATCATATGTAAAATATAGAGGAAAAAGATTGCCCAAGGATGCTACAAAACCATCTTTCAAAACAATTTAACCCTCACTGAAGTCTATTTGTGAACGAGTGAGAGATTCCCTCTAGGAAATGGTTGCAAAAGACTCGAGTGCTTTATTTGAGAGCTTTTGATGTTGCATAGGGGATTGTAGTGTTGTGTGGTTATCCGTGGGTTGTATATACACAGGCCTCAAGCCTGTAGATAAGGCTAATAATGATTTTAGTTTTATATGTAAAAAATGTTATGCCCAAGTTTTAATTTCAGAAATATACTCTAGTAATAACTCTGAGCTATGCAGTGTTGATAAAAACTGAATAAATTATTTGAAGACATACTTAGTCATATAAAGCAGTAACTTCATCATATGATTTATTTTACATATATCAAGTACCAGAATTTCATAAAAGTTCTATTATTAATTTGCATTAGGATATTAGTATTCATAATTTCATTTTGGACAGACACAATTTACTAGATAATAAAGAAAATGTTAACTGGATTATTAAAAATATTGTAATTGCAAAATATTAGAACTGATTCAGTTATGTTATAATACTGTATAATCATAATAACCTTTGATTTTGATGCCAGTCCTATTTATACTATGTTGCCACATGCTGATTTTATTAGATGAATGGTTGCTTTATAATTATATGGATGCAGATTTGAAATGTAAAGGTAACAATCACTATTGTTAAAAAATGTTATACAGATTAATGGCATTTATGACAAAAATAGGTACCCCTGTGAGTGCTGATTGTAGCCCTAACATTGGTAATTGATATTGACACGTTTTAAAATCTAAATTCTTTCCAAATGAATAACAGATAAGTTTTTTATGTTAATCCATTATATCCAAGGAAGTATTGAAGAGATTTTAATAAATTATTGTTTGTTCTCATTCACTTTTTACTGTTGGATAATACTACTTGTGGATCAGCAATTCAGGTCTGTGTAGCTTGATTATTTCTTTTTTCAGTTGTTGCCTCCTAAAGAAAATTCAAGATTTGAGGCTCAGTACATGTTTTCAGCAAACAGTGTGGAAATTATCATGGGAATGCTAAATCAGTTGAATGCAAAAAAGGTTCTGTGTCTGGGAACTCCACGGATATTTGAGGAAATCAGTGTTTCTCCAGAGAAGAACATGTCCAGTCTTCTGATGGATATTGATAGCAGATATGTAAGAACAAATTTTAGATGATGTTCTGTATAGACAAAAGTGTGTGAAAGTAGTTCATGAAATTATTTTTACTTATGAGTTATATTTTCTCAAACAGTTAAATTTTCATTCAATCAAATCCATCATTGCATTGAAGCATGTTGAGGTATTTTTTAATTTAGCAAGGTATTGTTATTGTTAGCTGGATTGATGTACATTGAGTAAGTCTATATTTACAGAAATTAGTTTGATGCATTTAATGCTGTGTTGACATATTGAATACATTAAGGCATAGCAGACATGAAGATGGATATAGATGTTAGCACAATTTGAACTTTTTCCTTATCATTGCCTTTATTTTTTTTTTTATCTTTCCAACAGTGTGCTTTCTTCTCACCATCAGAGTTTGTTCGCTATAACATGTTCAATCACCATTTTTTTGATGGTGATAAAGCTAAAGAAACATACCTACAGTTTGTTACTGGAAATGAAAGTAAGTAACTTTACAGATTCTTTTTAGATCACATACTTCATTTCCTGACATCAGAGATGCACTCCCAATTGACTAAATTTTTAAAGTAAATAAATAAATGTAAACATAGGTCACAATACTTTTATAAGGTGATGGCTTGGTTTTTGTTGCTGTCTCAGTACAGTATATTGATTATAGTGGCACCTCAGCTTAATTCTTTCAAGTTCTAAAAATTACTTTTTAAACATAAATTTAACAATGTACAGCAGGTACACTGTGTACATTATGTAACTATATTCTACACCTTAGAACTAACACAAGAGAAAAAATAACCATACATACACATGGTTATTTCATATCCTTTCCATGTGTTGTGTCAGTTTTATCTTTCTAGTGCTTAACCTACTGTATATATAAATTATATATTTATATAACTGTCATTATTTAAGGTAGTAGCAGATTAACTCAGTTTAAGTGTGGTGGAAATTTTTGTCTGAAAGCATTAATAGTTCATATTGATTCATTGAAGAATTCTAAAACTTTATTATCTGTTAAAAAGGATATAAACATTTCAGAAGGTAAAATTTAACCTTGCAATAAAATTTTTAAAGGAACATTGAGTATATGATAATTTTTCATATTTGTTAATTTGTAAAAAGTTCAAGTATTCCCAATGACACTTAAATCTCATAAGATGTAATTGTTTTTGAGCTACCTTGATGTGAGTCTTAATTGGTCTTGTGATTCTGGTTCATTTAATATTTGAGTTATCAGTAGTAAATGGTATTACCTTGGACCCCTGCCTATTCGCGGTTCCGGATTTGCGTCTTCACCTATTTGCGGATTTCTCTGTGGAACATATATACACATTATTCATGGAAAATTCACCTATTCGCGGTATTTTTCATAGAGAAATATTCACAAATTGCTGTATTTTCTTGTAATTTTCGTGACTTAAATGCACTTTTTGTGATGAAACTATTAAAATATTCAGGTATAAGCATTTTTAGAGGATTTTTGGTGTTTTGAATTATCAAAGTAGGCAGTTATAAGCATTTTTAGAGAGGTTTTAAGTATTCGCAGGTTTAAGCCATTTATGGGGGTTAGTGGTACGCATCCTCCGCGAATACCGGTGGTTGACTGTATATAGTTTACAGCATTTAATGTTTTGGTTGTTGTAACTACTTGTGGATGAGGACATGGTTACAGAATTTAAATATGTATATGTAGATGTCAAATTGTTTTTTCAGAGTTGGTGGTGGTATCAGACCCTCCATTTGGTGGCAGAATGGAGTTACTTGCACACAATTTGCTTACTATTCAAAATGAATGGAGAGTAGTTAATAAGTTGTCTGAAGAAAGTCAGCTATCAGGTTTGTGAACTAAAACAATGTGTTTCATTAATGTTCTTCATTTATTAACCCTTTGAGATTCAGGTGACATCATGTGTTGTCATTGTATTCTAAATTCTTCAAATTCCAGTGTTGTAATCTGCTGAAACACTGAACCATTTTTATATTATGAAAAATAAATTCTAAGCAAGCAATAAAAACATCATATCCATAATTGGTCAATTCAATTTGCTGCAGATAAATTTTGTGACCTCAAAATCTCAAAGGATTTACAACTATGTTTCCATTTTGTATGTCATAAAGTTTAATTTCTTTTTATGTTACACATGTTGGTATTAGTTGTGCTTATCTGGTATGTCTGGTGGTCCAATGTAGATATTATTAATTATTTGGAATGAATCTTACCTACTGTTAAAGTTCGCTTATATCTTTGTGCCATTAGGTGTGATTGGCATACAAAATAAAAAAAAATAATGCTTGGCTAACCTGCTAGGACTGTCTGTAATCACCTGTTTCCCACCAGGTGGCGCTGGAATATTTACATTCTTGTCAGAATTCTTCATGCCGTGTCCTTATGCAGACAGTGTGAATTGGCGGTAGTAATGATTTTGATGATTTCTGGCTGATTTTCTCCTCTATTATTTTTTCTGTTTTTGCATTATGTCATCTACAACAAGCAGAGACAGAGATGCAAGTATTAGGCTGTATAGAAAAGTTTGTGGAAACCGATTGTTTAGGTTGTGCATGATGGCCTGTGTGTTAGCCTAGCTGTTGAGGCATGAATGTGATTTTCTTGATGTGAAGATAATAAGGCATGATCTGATGAGAGGATGAAAATTTTGTGAAGTATTGGAAGATGCTAGAGGCTGATAGGTTACGTAGACAGTTCGTTAGGGCACACCATAAGCCTGCTCAGTCGTTTCTTTTTGTCTTCTGGTGTTCCTTCTCCTTCTCCTCCTCTTCCATCAGCCTACCTGGTAGCCTAGGTTAATTCGTCTCTCACCCCTGCTCTGCCTTCTTTTGCTCCGTATGTGGTTCAGGAGAAAAATAATAGTTAATTGAGAAATATTCTTTTATTATGGTTAGAAATTTGACCGCATATATTAGGGCAAAGATTGCCCCCCCCCCATAGTGATTTACCTTTTTCAGTTTCCCCAGCGAGAGGTGTTGGAGCCTAGGCATTTGTCTGTAGCCTGCCCTCTAAACTGCCCTGGGTCCATTGGTCTTCTCAGACAAGTTACCATGGTGTGTCTCGGGAACAAAGTCTGTGCCCTTCGCTACCCCTCAGCCATTTCTTCGGTTCGGGTTCAGCGTGTTTTCCGGATGAGTTGTTTAGTAGTTTGGTGCTTGCATTCACTGGTTCATGTGTCATCTGTTTTGAGGAAAGTGATAGTGATGTATTTGAACTGGTAGAGTTATTTAGGGATACAATCATATTATGTTTGCCTCAGTAGTTCTGAGCTGTGCCTCAGTTCTTCTGTTATCATTTGCTCACCTGGTATTGTCCTCTGAGCCGACGAGAACCCTCCCCCCTCTTACTCAGTTTTCCCCTCTTATTGCCTCGTATTTGTCACCTTGTGACAATTATTCCTTTTCGTAACAGCGGCTCTCCATCTTCTGCCACTTACTTATCTAGAGTGAGTTAGCTTACTGATAGAACAGCTCTCACTTCTCGGCAATTGCCTCCTAAGTGTTGTGCAGATGGCTCTGACTGTCATCATGGTTACTTGGTGATGTCGTGCAAGAATCCTCTACCTTCCCCACCCAGCCATCTCTCCCCACCTTGCCATTCAATACTTATGACTAGCATTCCATGACATTGCTGATGTTTCGTGGTATGTCACCTTTGCTGGCATTCTTTTGCTTCACCATCAGCATCTGTAGTTTGCTGTTTTCTTTCAGCTCAGTTCCTCTGTTTAGACTTTAGGGGTATCAACCGTGATATGGTTGACTCTCCTTTAGTATTTAAACAGTGCATAGCTTGCATTGTTCCATTTTCACTTTCTTTGGCTGAAGATGAATCCATTGACCGGTGCTTTTTAGTTTACTTCTACCTCATCTCCTGTTAAACGGGTAGGAAGTTGACACTGGTTATGGTAAGGTGCATTATCATGGAAGTAGGGTCTATGGGAGGTGGATGAACAGTTGAAAGAGAATGCTATGAAACTGTTTAGTGTTAAATAGCTCTGCACCTAACACAAACAGTGTATTGTGCTTGCAACTGTGTTTGCGGAGTGAGCTCCTAGGAACCAACCAACCTAGGAGATGGGCTGGCATGTTGCTGGCTTAATGTAAACAACAGAGGCAGTTTCGGAAGTTTATCCTTTAATGCTGGTTCTCAGGTGCTACTGCATCTATTTCCAGTTTTTGAAGCTGCTTAGAACTGGGTTAGGACGTAAATACAATGTAAGTGTTTTCATCTTCCTGCATTCAACTTGCAAGTTTCAAGTTCTTGGACCAAGGAAGCGAAGACTCCTCTAATTAGTAAGGTACTTTGGCCTAAATGTGAGGCAGAAGTATCTTTGAATTTGATATTTCATTCTCAGTAGTACAGCTCGATTACTGCAAGAATAATAAATAAAGCAAATAGAATGGGACTGGACTGACTGGCAGCAGTCATGACAAACCCCGGGGGAAAGAACATAACAAAACTACTAAAGCACCTTAAAACTAATTTATTACAATAAAGTTATATACATTATGTACAAGTGAGTTCAGGTTTGGCATTAAAACTAATTTATTACAATAAAGTTATATACATTATGTACAAGTGAGTTCAGGTTTGGCATTAAACAAATCACAATTAACAGGGTCAGTCAAAAGAAGCAAAAATGAATGTAGCTAAAACTGAGTCAATAACATAATAAACATAGCAATCAGTACAATAACCCAAATCAACAATAAAGTACAAGTCACCAAACACTTTAGCTACATCACAAATAACCAAACAGTTACATCACAAATAAACAACAGGTAGCATACATTAAAAATAGACAACAGGCAGCAGAAATAATAGGAAAGCACAGCTTACAACATAATTAACAATAAACAGCATAAACAACATAGTAAAGCAGCATACACTCAGGGTAGCACAATACAAAAAAAAAAAACAGACTATCTCCAAGGAGACGTCAAGACAGACCCAGCTGTCAAAGAGGATGAAGATCCTCAGACGAACTGCGTGACATCATCAAAGCAGCCAGTAACTGCAAACAGGAACACATCCAACTCACAGATGATCATGGCAGAAATGTCGAGACAGCAAATCTGCTGCCAAACAGGAACCATTTCCCCAGATGACTATGGTTTAGTCACCCAACCATCCTCTGCTACCACAGCCAGCAGGTAAATTGATACCTGCTGCAAAAATAAGGACTCCTTGCTGCTGAGACCTGACTCACTGCTATACCAAACCTGACTGCCGCAGTCAATACAAAGGCGACAGACGTCAACTTCGCACACAAAAACAAATACCAACAGGTAAGGAGATAACACCCACAACAAGGGAACAGTCTGCTAATGATTGTTAAAAAAAAAAAAATATATATATATATATATATATATATATATATATATATATATATATATATATATATATATATATATATATATATATATATATATATATATAATTAGCTGAAGCCACTGGGAAAGTTCAAATTGAAAAGACAGAGTGCCAAGTACTTTTGTGTAATTTAACACATCGGGCACAAAGTACTTGGCACTCTGTCTTTTCAGTTAGAACTTTCCCAGTGGCTTCAGCTAATAAAGAAAATCACGCGCTTACTTTTGTGATTTCGTAGTGTGTATATATATATATATATATATATATATATATATATATATATATATATATATATATATATATGTATATGTATATGTATTATATAATGTTTGTGCATGCATATATAAATATGTGTATATATTTATATAGATACATATAAGAGATAATGATGATGATAATAGTTATAAATATTAGGCTTGAAGAGGCAGAGTTTCTTAATGATGTGTCAGAGTTGCAATCTCTCCTTGATAGACCTACAATACTTCTGAGGCTAATGGGAGGAATGTCTTATTCCTTTTACAACTCAGTTGTAATGGAAACGTGTTTAAAAATCATATAAAGTAGCCCTGCTCAACCATTAGTAGCTGTTTTTGACAGTGTCCCAGTTTTTGTCTCCTTAACCCCAAGTGTTTAAGACCATCACCTAACATATCTCAAACCAGATTAGAAAATTCTTAGCACTACCTTTGAAGTCTTCCCTCCAGGGTCTTGCCCCTACAGCCTTTTGTGCATGTAAATTCCGTGTAGAATTTCCCAAACCACTCTCGAGTTCTCTGCTTCAGTAGTGATCTGGCTCACATTCTAAGTGGGAAAATGACACATTTAACCATGACTTATGTTTTGAACTCTCAATTCAAGTAGGCTCTATGGATCCTCAGAGGGTAGTGTGCAGAGTTTCAGAAGTGTCTGGCAAAGTGTTGAGAAGAACCTTTGGTAGTCATGGTTCTCGGAGAAGGATACTTTGTACCTTTTGTTATATTTTTACCACTATCAGCTTCTGATACCCTTCTCTCCACACTCTTCACACAGAGACGTTCAGAGTTGGGAGGGGTAGATTGGACAGTTGTTATGCAATGAGGCCATCGAGACATGAGCATTTCCAGTCTCAACAAGTACTGTATATTCATGTAACTCCCTATTCGTCGAGTCATTCAGTTTGGCCCTGGCAGCCTTGCAAAAGGGCAAAGGATGTTTTCTGTCAACATGCAGGACACGTATTTCCACATCCCGGTACACTCTTCAGTTGAAGAAAAGTATTCTGTGTGCTGGAGTTTTTGGCAGGATGGATTCATCTGCTTGGTATCAGAGTAGTTCTTTCTTTTTTGGATGACTGGTTTGTTCTCACCAATTTGTTACTGATGACCTTGAGGGTGAAGAATTGTTTTATGCCTAACTTCAGAACTTGGCATTTTGTTCAGTATTGACTAATCTGTGTTTTTATATAAGTAAATTACCAAGTAATTACATAGCTATTGGGTTCCTAGCCTACAGCAACTTAAAAATTCAAAATTCGCACGGCGGCACTTCTATTGTTTGTGTGTAGGTGACAAGGTCCTGCCCACTATTCGGGACTCAAAAGAACAACTCAGCAGAGAGCTCAACTCTTTTCCTGCCGGCTTCTGATCAACATCGGGAGTTTTCCATAGCTGCTTCATCACTTTTCGGATAGTGATTTGCCTGCTCTTGGTGAAGTATTCAGAGTTTGTTGTTTTGTGGCTTTCAAACATTGGTGGATTGTCTTTTCTGGTTAATTTTAGGAATTGCTTTAGTCAACGATGTCAGATTCCAGTTCATCCAGTATTCGCTTCTGTTCTGGGGTTGTAAAACTAGGTTAACCAAGTTTTCTTACGATCTCATACTAAATGTACTAAATGTGGGGGCCAAGAATGTAGTAAGGATAATACTTGCATAAAGTGTCAGGATTGGGAGGATAAAAAATGGAAAACCTTGAAATCTCATCTAGAAAAACTTGGAAAAGATAGGAAGAGGAAAGCAGCCCTTAGGGCTGAGAATAGGTCCAATACAGATTCTACTCATTTTGCTAATGTAGGGGATGATAGAGCTGTTACTCCTCCAATTCCTCCTGTTTCTCCCATTCTAAGTCTTCCTACTTTACCATCTACTCCTTTTCCAGGCTCCCATGATTCCGCTCTTAACGCTATTGCTAGCCTCGAATCAAGGTTTGATCAGAAGTTTGGTGTATTGTCCAGTATCATTATGGAAATGGGATCTGCTATTAGATCTCTGATGGAGAATAATGTGAATAATGAAAGTGCTGGGGGAAGTGACAGTGTTGTGAATGTTGAGGAGGTGGCTGTCCATCCCACCAGTGCTCCTGGGTGAAGGTCCTTGTCCCTCTCCCCTGCACCGGGAGAAGACATACTGGAGGTCCAAGGGAGGCTAGTGGGGTTTGCCCCATGGGCCTGTTGTTCGTTCCCAGGCTTCAACTAGGAGCCATTGGAAAGGTGTTGTAGTGCATCAGCTTCCCTCAGATTCAGAAGCTTCCAGCCTGGACAGGAAGCACCCTCATTGCTTCTCTGCTTCTTCGTGCCTGCTCAAGTGACATGCGGATCTTGGCGATACCTCTCCTCTGGCAGTCAAGAGGTACAGGGAGATTAGCCCACAACCTTCCTGCAACTTTCAGGACCCGCTTGCTTCTCCAGCTCGCCATCGTCATTTGTTGGGAGACAGTCCTGAGCGCTATAAGTGCCCAAAGTGCTGACTTCTTCCAAGCGCCCGGTGCCCGCTGACTCGTGCCAGACTTCCACTTTTGAGCGCCCGGCGCCAACAGCTGAGATCCCAGCCACTGCTTCTGGGCGCCAAGCGCCTTCCTCTCATAAGCTGCCATCATCATCGGTTCAAGAAGATTCATTAGCCCCACTCCAGCGTCAACTGATGGAGCTTATGGCCTTTTTGAAGAAAACCTCTTCAGTTCCTGAAACCAAGGACAAGTCTTTGTCTCCTGTCTCTTCAGAGGAGGAAGAGGTTCAGGATACGGTCCCCTCTTCAGCATACTTGTCCCTTTTGCGATTCCTCCTGGATAGCTTTCCAGATTTTTTCGTTCCTGCTGCTCCTACTTCTCCAGCTTCTACCTTCCTCATAAGAAAGCAGTCATCAGAGGGTACCAGGTTACCCAAGCTAGTTCTTTCCTCCTTGAAGAAGGCTGTCCGAGGGGTTCATGACTGACTGGCCTCTAAGAGAGAGCAGGGCAAAGCAACATTCGCTTTTCCGCTCAGCAAGTTATTGAAGATGAGGTACTCATTCTACGCCACAGGGGAAGCTCCTTCCTTGGGAATTTCTGCCTCCTCCCAGGCGGGGGGGGACTTCTTCGGTCTGGTGGATTCAGCTCGTAGAACAGCCTTTTCTACCACCAAGATAATGTTTTCCTCCCCCGAACTTGATCACCTTATCAGGAACATTCTTAAGGTTTTAAAGATTTTTAGTTTTCTTGATTGGGCCATTGGGGCTCTAGTGAGAAAGATCGAGGACCGTCCAGATCTCGCTGAAGACTTTGCCTCTGTTTGGCTGGGAGTTTTTTTGTGCGCCGATAGGGCAGTTAGAGATGGCTCTTCAGAACTCGCCTCTCTCTTTTCAATGGGTGTGCTAAAAAAGGGAGCTCTGGTGTTCTTTCACCTTGAAAGGAGTCTTGCTGACACAGAAGTCAGCTCTACTTTTCGCTCCTTTGGATAAGTCTCACCTCTTTCCACAAGTCACAGTGAAGGAGACTCTTTCAGACTTGCAGAAGTCTACCACCGACCTGCTCTACTTTTCGCTCCTTTGGATAAGTCTCACCTCTTTCCACAAGTCACAGTGAAGGAGAGACTTTCAGACTTGCAGAAGTCTACCACCGACCTGTCATCACAGTCCAAAGGCGTCCGAGGGTATCTTTGCCTTCCACGCTGAGATTGTTATCCAACTTAGAGCCTCACCCCTTTCGTGGGGAGAAGACAAAATCCCAGACCAGACCCAGATCAAACTTGCGACCTACTACGAAGTCCATTAAGAAGTCTTCCTTCAAGACTAACCCCAAGAAATGAGAAGTTAGTACTCCGCACCCAAGTAAGAGCCAGACTTCTACTTTTTTGGAAGGAATGGGAGTGCAGAGGAGCAGAACCTTGAGTGGTTGAGGTTCTTAAGGAGGGCTACACCATTCCTTTTGTGAAAGCTCCTCCCTTAGAAACATCTCCAATCGCCTTGACAGCATATTCAAAAGGTTCCACAAAGTTTTTTTGGCCCTCAGGAAGTCAAAGCCCTGATTATCAAGGGAGTGGTGGGAGAGGTGCTAGATCTTCACTCAGAAGGTTTTTACAATTGCCTTTTCGTGGTTCTGAAGGCCTCGGGGGGGCTGGAGGCCTGTTCTGGATGTCAGTGCCCTGAGTGCATTTGTCCTGAAGACAAAGTTTCATATGGAGACCGTTCGCTCAGTCATGTCTTCAATGCAGCAGGGGGACTGGATGGTCACCCTGGATATGCAGGATGCGTATTTTCACGTTCCTGTTCATCTGGACTCAAAGAAATTTTACACTTTGTTTTTCAGGGCAGAGTACTACAGTTCCGGGCCCTACGCTCTGGTTTGTCGACGGCCCTGTAAGTTTTCGCACAAAGCCTTGGTCATCTAGGGAATTGGCTTCACCTTCTGGGAATCAGCATCAACTTATACCTGGACGATTGGCTTCTCTGCTCCATGACAATGACTCACGAGATTCCCTATTTAGGGATGGTACTTAATTCTTGGACTTTTCTGTTGCCCAAACGAGTTGACAACTGCCTTCAGACTGCCAGTCATTTCATTGCACATCATTCCTGCTTGGCAGTACAATGGATGAGTCTCCTAGGGACCCTCGCATCAGTAGAGCAGTTTGTGAGATTAGGTAGACTGCACATGAGACCCCTTCAGTTTTTCCTGAAAGCGAACTGGTGCAGAAAGACCCAACCAGACTCTTTCATCTTCCCGATTACATCAGGAAGGGAAGTCTCTTCTTCCAGTGAACCCTGACCTTCAATTTCATTCAGACGCCTCTGGCCTAGGCTGGAGTGCTATCCTGAATGGTCAGGAAGTCCCTGGAACATGGATGACAGTGCAACGGAAGTCTCACATCAGTGTGAAGGAACTGAGAGCAGTTCACCTGGGCCTTCAGTCCTTCTTGGATCTACGTCTGCAGCAAGAAGATAGTAGTGCATGTGGACAACATCAATGTACTTTCTTACATTCGCAAACAGGGGGGCGCTCATTCCTTCTCTCTGTAGGAGATGGCGAGGGATCTCCTTCTGTGGACGGAGGAGAATCAAGTCACTCTTGTTACCCGGTTCATTCAAGGGAGAATGAATGCTATTGCGGATGAATTATGCTGCCCGAAACAGGTCCTTCTGATCAAATGGACCTTAGACCCGTTAGTCTGCAACGATCTGTGGAACTTAGTGGGCAAGCCCACAATAGACCTCTTTGCAATTTGAGAAATCACTGTCTTCCACTCTTTTGACCTCTGGTCCTGGATCCTCAAGCATGGGCGACAGACACCATGTTTCTGGGCTGTGCAGGCGTAGATGTGTACGCTTTCCCTCCCTTCGGGATGATCAGGGAGGTAACCAACAAGTTTTCTATGCATCAGAGTCCCTCCATGACCTTAGTCGTTCCTTTTTAGGCCAAATGAGGAATGGTTCCCAGATCTGATTTGGCTCCTGGTGGATTACCCAAGACTCCTTCCACAAAAACGGTCGCTGCTCAGACAACCCCACTTCTTCAGATTCCACCAAAAGGCTTTTTGCGACAGGCTGCAGAGGTGATTGCAAGGTGCAGACAAGCGTCTCTGCAAAGCTCTACAATCCAAATGGGCAGTCTTCAGAAGGTGGTGCAGCCACAATAACATCTCTTCTTTTGAGACATCTATAAGTCAAATGGCTGATTTTTTAATATTCCTGAAGCCTGTCAGGAAATTATTGACCTCTACCATCAGGGGGTATAGGTCGATGCTCAGTTCAGTTTTTAAACACAGAGGTATGGATCTGTCTTCTAGTCAAGACATCGGTGACTTAATCAAATCCTTTGATATGTTTAAGCAAGAAAGTTCTTCCAGCATCTCTTGGAACTTAGACATTGTACTGAAATGGCTTTCAGATCCTCAGTTCAAACCTCCCCGCTCTGTCTCACTCAGGAATCTCACCAAATACTCTCTTTTTAGTGGCTCTTGCTACTGCCAGACATATTAGTGAGTTACAGGCGATAAACAAGAGAGTAGGTTTTACGTAAGGGGACGCAGTCTGCTCTCGTTCTCTTGGTTTCCTTGCTAAAAACAAGGACCCTTCCAAGCCCTGGCCTAGATCCTTCGTTATCAAGCATCTTATGGACGTCTTAGGGTCTGAGGAAGAAGAGAGACTTCTCTGTCCAGTGAGGTGTCTCAGGTACTACCTTCACAAGACAGAAAAGATTAGAGGACCTTCGAGCAACCCCTGGTGCTCTGTAAGAAGCCCGGTTCGTTTGCTCTCCAAAAATGCCATTTCCTTTTTTTCTGGAAGAGTTGATATCAGAAGCCCACTCTCAGCTTCAGGAAGAAGCCTTTCCTTTAGTTAGGGTTAAGGCTCGTGAAACTATGGCAGTCGCAGCTTCCCTGGCATTTATGCATAACCTTTCTTTCTCTCTGCGATCTTGCAGTCGACATTCTGGAGATGCAAATCCATCTTCGCCTTACACTATCTCAAGGACATAGAGGCTATGTTTGAAAATTGTAACACTTTCGGACCTTTATCTGTGGCTGGCATGGTGTTGGGAGAAGATGCATAGGGAACTCTCTGTTCCTTTGTTATCCACTCACCTTGACTTAAGGTTTTGAGCCTGTGGGGAGCCCAGGGGTAATTTGTACTTGGAGTACCCATCAGCTTTGTTTTTAATGGTTTGGGTTATGGTTTTAATTCTGTGTTACAGTGAAGGTGTGGTGAACCGAAATGCGTTAACTGTGGACAAAATCACCACGCAAGATCTAAAGAGTGTATGTATTATATATACAATACAGAATTAAAATTACTTCAGGAAAGGACAGGAATGCCTATAAAAGAGGCCAAATTAGAATTAAAAGTTAAAGGAATGCATGCTCCTGCTAGGAAACAAATGTTTTCTACTGTAACAAGATCAAACAAATGAAACAAAAAATGGAAATAGATAAGAGTAACAAAACCCTGATAGATCAGTCTCAAAGAAAAATAACCACTTTGCAAGAAGAAACTAATATAGCAAAGAACCAAGAGAAGTATTCAAATATTTGTTCAAATTCATTTGAGATATTAAGAGAAATGGAAACACTAGAAGATAATACAAGCACCACAGAAATATTAGAAGATAGTTATAAGGAGTTAGAAACTAAAGAAAAAAAGAGGCCTTTAGAGAGAACTCCACCAAAGACCAACAAAAAACCAACTATTATTAGAGATACATCCATTAAATAAAGGCAGGAGACCTGAAGAAAGAACATAAACCAAAAAATTATAAGAATATACCTTTGTCTCCTAAATTAATAAAACCAACAGAAACAGATACCCAGAACATCAAAGAAATAGTAGAAGAACAAACCATTGACGAGAATGATTATGTGATGGGAGAAGAGATTACTCCATCACCAGTAATAGGAGCAGCAAGAGTAAACGAAGAAACGATACATGAAAACACATTCAGATGTAATGAATATTTCATTGAACTGTGCAACAAAAACAAAAGCATAACAAAGGATAGTTTATCAAGCACTATGAAATTTTATAGGATACAGAAATAAAGAAACTACTAGTTAGACACTCATGAAAAGGGCTGTATGTGACTTGGACACATAATGTCTTATAAAGAAAAACAAATAAATATTGTAAATAGAAATTTAGAAAAAATGCAAATTGATGATCCACAAAAAGGAAATAATACTTGAACACACTAACGTTATACTTTCAATAATTATATTATACAGTGGAACGTAAATGGTCTACAAACCAGATTACATTTGGGAGAAATACAACAATTACTAAGGGAATATGAACCAGTGGTACTATGTTTACAGCATGTCAACAAAAAAATATCAACAATAGGTAAATATACCTTAGTATCTACATCTAGAGAAGAAGGAAATTTAGGTACTGCTATATATGTACATAACAAAGTATGCTATGACAGAGTACCTATAAATTTTACTGACTTGCAAATATCAAGTATTAAAATACGAATTAAAAACGATTATTACACAATTTATAATTTATACAACCAACCTTATAAAAATTGACTTTATAAACTTAAAGATTTACTGAACAATACCAAGGAACGTACATTATTAGTAGGTGATTTTAATGCTCACAACCCAATATGGGACTATAATTGTACAAACTCAAATAGAACAGGTTGTAAAATAGAAGAGTTCATGGATTCAAATGACATGTGCTGTATAAATGATGACACAATTAGCACATATATTTCAAAAGCACATGGAACATTTTCCTCAGTAGACTTAACTCTATGTACAGCAAGTATAGTTGAGAGATTAGATTGGAATACAGTTGATGACTTGCACACCAGTAATAATTTTTTTCCCAATATTAATTTCCTTATTACAAAATAATCCTGCAAAACATGTCCCTCACTATAACATTTACAAAGCAGAATTGGGAGCGATATGAAATGCACACTAGAAATATTGCACCATTTGAATATTAAAAGACCATAATGAAACTAATAAATTTCTTGTTGATTTCATTAAAAATGCTGCTGATAAAGCAGTAGCAAAGTCAAAACCCCATCCAACAAAACACAAAGTTCCATGGTGGTTCGATAAGTTAACAGAATTAATAAATATAAAACACTCAATAGGGAGACAATTAGATCATTTGAATAACAAGTTCAGTAAAATAAATAAAACATTACCGATATCAGAAGGAACTTTACAAAAAATGACTATATTATTACTAGAAATTGATACATTAAAACCTCTATATAACAAAATATCTGCAAAATTTAAAAAAAGAAGTAATTCAAGGAAGAATCATTTCATGGAGGAAATACATATCAGATCTCTAATAATACTCCCATACAAAAAATATGGGAAAAGTTCAGGAAAATAAATGGTACCCATGTTAAACCACCGAGACATGCCATATTAAAAGATGGGAAAAGAACACTTGATCCAAAAGAAATAAGTAATATAATGGGAAAAAATTTAGCAAATGTAAGTAGTGATAAAAATTTAGATGAACACTTCTGCACAAAGAAAAATACATTAGAATTAATAACAATAAATTTTGGGACAATAGACGATATACATTATAATAGAAAATTTAATATGTCAGAGTTGGAATATGCTCTCTGGAACAGCAATAAATCTGTTCCTGGAGGTGACAGTATTTGTTTTGAGATGATCTGCCACTTAGCACCTTTGGCAAAGTCATACTTATTAGAGTTTTATAATCATTTATGGCTTCGAAATTTATTTCCAGATGAATGGCGTAAAGCTATAATAATTCCAATCCCCAAACCTGGAAAGGATCCCAGTAAAGTAAATAATTACAGACCAGTTTCTTTAACAAGCATCTTATGCAGATTGTTAGAGAAAATTTTGAATGCTCGACTAAGATGGTACATTCGAGATAAATAAAATTTTGACTCCCACTCAGTTTGGGTCACAGTGTAACAGATCTACATTAGATTCTCTCTCTAACTTAAAGGACCATATACAAAGAGGTTTTGAATGAAAACAAATTACGGTAGCTGTCTTTTTTGACACTGAAAAGGCATACAATACTACGTAGAGGTATGCTATATTAAAATCTTTTACAAACAACAACATCCGTGGACATTTACCTAGGTTTATACAAAACTTTTTAACAAATCGCAGTTTTCAGGTAAGAATTGATGATGTTCTGTCTAGAACATTTCCACTTGGAAATGGTTTTCCACAGAGAAGCGTCCTTAGTGGCGCACTGTTTACTTTAGCAATTAATGATATCAGTAATAATCTAGCTATTGGCATTAAAAGTAACCTGTATATGGATGATTTTGCCATATATTATTCAGCATCTCGAATAAAACATGCAGAACGAATCAATAATAAAAGCATATTAAAAATAGATGACTGGGCCTCATCTGTAGGCTTTAAATTTTCCATAGATAAAACTCAAGTAGTCATATTTTATAAAAACAAGAAGTGGAAAAAAGGTGAAGAAATAGATTTAAAAATCAGAAACCATAGTATACCAATTGGCCAAACAGCAAAATTTTTGGGATTAGTGTTCGATACTCACTTGAACTGGAAAGCCCATATAACATACGTAAAATGTAAATGTAAAAGAGCATTAAATCTAATTAGAAAACTATCAAACACTACTTGGGGAGCCGATAGACATACCCTTACTGTACTGTATAAAGCAACAGTTCTGTCTATCATTGATTATGGAAGTGAAGTATATGGCTCAGCATCGGATGCAGTGCTGAAAATGTTAGACCCTGTTCACAATGAAGGCCTTAGAATATGCTCAGGAGCCTTTAGATTATGACTAAAATCATCTTTACAAGTTGAATGTGGTGAACTGCCTCTGACTTACAAGTTGAATGTGGTGAACTGCCTCTGTCTCTCCAATGAAAAGTGCTCTAAGAATTCAGACAAGTGGTTCTCCAACAAAAAAATTATTTGAATTAAGAGATGTATTTATAAATAACTGTTTGAGTCGTTGAAATTAAATATACTAGTGTCTTTAATAGTAAAATCACCTCCATCCTGGACAATGAATAAAATAAAAATTTGTACACACCTCAAGTATTTATCAAGAAGTTACTCATATACACCAGAACACCATAGACAACATACAATAGAGCATATAAGCCGAAAAGGTCCACACTATGCAATATATACAGATAGATCTAAATCAGAACATGGAGTGGGATATGCCGCAGTGTCCCGGGACAGGACTTATCAGTTCTTTCTTCCTAATAATGCTTCATTATTCACAGCAGAATTGTGTGGAATTGTATCAGCTATAAAAATAATTAAAGAAACATCATTCAATAATAATTTTGTGATTTTTAGTGACTCAAGAAGCCTATGGGAGCTATTCAGAGTTACAAACCAAAAAAGTGATATAGTACAACAAATTAAATTATTTCTCCATAACTTATATAATAAGGAAAAAAATGTAGAAATATGTTGGATCCCTGCCCATGTAGGGATCAAAGGAAATGAAGATGCAGACTAAGCAGCCAAAGAAGCAACCCACATGACAAGATCAGATGTGAATATCCCTGTTTCTGATTATGTAACACACATAAAAATGGGTATCATAAATAAGTGGCAATATATTGGAATGAAGAACCTAAAAGTAATAAATTGAAACAAATAAAACCTAATGTTAAAAAATGTAGTTCATCATATCAGAGAGAGAGACACGCACAAGTAATTCTAACACGTCTCAGAATAGGCCATACTCGTCTGACACGGGCACTTAATGGGCAGCCCACATGGCCAGGCTCACGAGTGTTAGAGTGCAGGGTGACAATAATGGTCAGACATGTGTTATGTGAGTGTCCAACGTATGACCGACAGCAACTGTCAACTTTTGGGAATAAATCAATAAATGAAATTTTGTCAGAATCTTTTACATTTTCAGTCATTCTGATTTGTTGTTCATGAGGAACTGTGGTTTGATAGATAAAATATAAAAATAAGTGAATAATAAAAGCACAAAAACATAGAATTTGTCGAATTTAAATAAAAGTTTTTTTTTTAATATTACTTATTATGAATTTTAGTATACCTTTTTAGTGTGGAAGCATGAGTAAATGTATTTATTGTGTATGTGTTACAGTATGAGAACGTGAGCCTATGTGGTAGTTTAGTTTGCTGGGCCCTTTGGGGACTGTTGGGAAGAACAAAGTTGGATCTTTTCGCAATGCCCAAGAACAATTGTCTGCCTCTGTTTTGCTTGCCAGTACCAGATCCATTGGCATGGGCGATGGACGTGATGCTGCAGGACTGGTCCAAAAAGGATCTTTATACCTTCCCTCCCTTTAGAATGATACGGGAAGTATTGAACAAATTTCAGTCCGACAAGAATGTGTCAGTCCTTCTGATTGCTCCCTTTTGGCCCCTAAAGGAATGGTTTCCAGACCTCAAAGACACAATCTTCTCAAACAACCCCATGTCAGAAGATTTCATCAAGGGTTGTCTACTGTAGCTCTGACAGGGTTCAAACTGTCAAAGGACTCCTCAGACACAAGGGTTTTTCGGGAGCAGCTGCAGAAGCGATCTCGAGATGCAGACGTCAGTCTTCCTGCAACATTTACCAAAATAGGTGGTCCATTTTCTTCACTTAGTGCAGAAAGAATGAAGTCTAGTCTACTGAAACTACTGATGGAGATTGAAATAGTGCAGAAAGAATGAAGTCTAGTCTACTGAAACTACTGATGGAGATTGTAGATTTCATATTGTACCTTAGATCCTCCAGAGGCTTGGCCCTTCGACTATAGAGGATTACAGGGCTTTGCTTAGCTCAGTCTTTAGGCACAGAGGCCTTGACTTATTTTCAAATAAGACATTTATGATTTAATAAAATCTTTTGAGACTAGCAAGCAGAAGGGAACAGAACCGGTATCCTTGAACCTAGACGTGGTCTTCAAACGGTTGTCTCTTCCTCCTTGTGAGCCTATCAGCTCCTCTTTGCTCAGAGATCTAACTAAGAAGACCCTCATTTTGGTGGTTTTAGCAACTAATAAGAGGGTTAGTGAGCTACAAGCAATTGATAGAAGGATCAGTTTCTTTGGAGGAGATGCGACTTGTTCTTATACACTAGGATTTCTTGCAAAGAACGAGAATCATTCAAAGCCCTGGCCTCGTTCTTTTAAGGTAAAAATTCTGAGTGAAATTCTATGACCTGAGGAGGAAGAAAGAGTTCTTTGCCCTGTAAGGGCATTAAAGTTTTGCCTGAAGAGCACCGAGAAGTTAAGAGGGCCCTCTAGTAATTTGTGGACTTCAGTTAAGGATCCTTCATGTCCTCTCACAGAAAATGTGATATCCTTTTTCTTAAGAGAACTCATTAAGGAAGCCCACTCTCATGTGGGAGAAGAGCTTTTACCTTCTCAGAAGATTAAGGCACATGAAATAAGGGCAGTGGCTGTGTCCTTAGTTTTTAAACATATTTCTTTTTCAGATATTCTCCAAAGAACTTTTTGGAGATGTAAATCAATATTTACATCTCACTATTTAAGGGATGTGGAAACAGTTTTTAATGAATCCAATACTTTGGGTCCTTTATTGGTGGCTGGCATGGTGTTGGGGGAGGGAAAGTAGGAAGCATACTTCCATCCTTTCTATTCATCTTGAATTTTGGTGTTGAGTTCAAAGGGAGTCTGGGGCTATCATGTACTGGGATACCCTCCAGTTTTTAATGGTTTGGGAATGGTGTTTTTAATATTTTGGCGTAGGTAACAGCTTTGTTATCTGGTTGTCTTGTGTTAGTACTGCACCCTGGGCAGGGGCAATATTCTGCAACTTCCTTGTGTAAGTCTCTCACTGATGTAGTAGGCAACCCAGGGCCATACCCCTCACCTCTACTGAGTGAGATGAGCAACAACCAGAGGCAGTATCTTCCTGCAGCAGCTCTTTCACCAGGTAAGGGAACAACAAGCATTGTCCCTGTGCTAGCAAATTTTCTGTTCTCAAATTCATTACTGTTTACAATGTTGTGGGGATAGAGTAGTCCATGTAGCCCACCTCCTTTCAATGTGGAATCAGCTATGTAATTACTCGGTGAGTCACTTACGAGTATATAAAAATGACATTTATAATAAAATAAAGTTTTATATATACATACTTACCAAGTAACTACAGAATGGGAGCCCACCCTCCTCCCCTTGCATGGACATAATGGCATAAACAAATTGAAACCATTTGCTCAGTTGTTCCTCTTCTTCCCTGAAAGTGGGTGGGGCTAGACACCTGCACCAAAAACAAAAGAATTACTACCGTGAGTTTGAAATTTTCGCTGCTGATACTAGAAACATTAGCTATATAATTACTTGGTAAGTAAATATAAAACTTTATTTTATTTATTTATTATAAAAATGTCATTTTTATCTTCCAACCAAGATCTTAGCGACCTTTCAAGTCTTTTGAGACTTCAAGGCAGAGAAGAGTCGATGCTGTATCTTGGAGTTCTGATGTAGCTCTCAAGTGGTTAACGGGCCCTTCTTTCTAGTCTCTCTGTTCCACATCTCTCAACTTAACTAGGAAACTCTGTTCCTTGTAGCCCTAGCAAATGCCAAATAAGTTAGTGAGCTTCAGACTATAGATAAGTGAGCAGATTCCGCTCAGGGAGACAGTCTATGCTTTAATGCTACGTTTTCCTGGCTAAGAAAGAAACAGGATCCTTGCTTTCTCCCTTAAGTAATTGACGAACATCCCTGGCTCTGGGGGAGTGAGTGAAATGTATAGTTTGAGCTTTCAGGTTTCACCTGAGCAAGCCTTATAATCAGAGGGCCATCCATGAATAGGGTGCCCTCACAAGATCCTGTCTTGCCCGCTGTTTATGAACGCATTGTCTTTCATCTCCAATGAACTTTATTTTTGAGATGCACTCAGGAACGATATGCCAACCTGTTAAGGGAAAGCTAAGATGCCAGAATAGCTTCTACATCATTAGCTTTCACTCATTATGTCACTCACTTCCATTTGGCAGTCAGCCCACAGGAAGTGTAATAGTTCTTCACTTCTAAATTTTTTCTTGAAGTCGAAGTAGCGTTAAAAAAAAATTACAGTACATTGGAACAATTTTTAATAATTGGCATGGCACTGAGGGAGGAAGCAGAGGATTTTCTCCTATCTCTTCACCTTGTAGTAAGGTGCTGAACTTTTGGGGAGCAGGGGGGTACAGTGTACCTAGAGCACCCACCACTCTCAGTGGATGGGTAGTTGTTTATTTTCAGTGTAGATGACAAAATTTTTTGGTTGTTTTTATTTTTTGGTACTGCGCCCAGGGCAAGGGCACTCAATGATGCTTTACCAGCCAATGGAATACTTCGCTGCAAAGCTCCCACTTAAGTAGAGGCGATCCACAGCTATACTGCCACGCCACTACAAATTAAGATGGGTAACAACCAGAGGCAGTATTCTCCTGCAATAGCTCTCTTAGCTGATAAGGAACGACAAGCATTGGTTTCCAATGCTAACAACTTTGTCTATTTCAGTTTCATCACATAACTTAATGTTTTGGAATGGAATATGTCCGTGTATCCCACCTCCTATCAATGTGGGATTCAGCTGTCTCATTACTTGGCAAGTTACTTTTATGAAAATATTTTCATAATAAAATTAAGTTTCACATATACTTACCAAGTAATTACAGAATCAGAGCCCGCCCTCCTCCCCTCTGATGGCCATAAGGGCAGAAACAGAATGAGGTTGTCTGCTAAGTTGTTCCTAGTATTCCTGTTAGTGGGCGGGACTGATCACCTACACTAAACAGTCGGAGTGCTACCGCAAATTTTAAAATTTAAACTGCCTCACGAGTGGAAAGTATAGCTATGTAATTACTTGGTAAGTATATATGAAACTTAATTTTATGAAATTATAATTTTTGTTTTTAAAAATTTGCTTGTCAGAATTGGATGCATCTTCCGTGCTGGGAAATACAGTACATGATGCTTTTACAAGCATAGATATGGAAACCAATTTCTCTACTTCGTTGCATTGACCAGTATTGCAATTTATCTGTACTTAGAAATATTGGCAAGTTTTCGTAAACACTATTTAAGTTCGATAATACTTCTATATATTGGGCAATCCAAAAAGGGTAGGCTGCTATGAGTCTCCATTTCCAAATTGAATTTTATTCGTGGTATTCATTTAGTTTACCAAAAATTCTCGCTCTCTCTCTTTTGGCAGTTTGAAAGTTCCTGGAATATTTTTAGAAAAACATTCAGCTTTGTTTTCAGATCCACATAATTCAGTGGCTGACCTGCACTGTAGTTTTTGGGATTGAAAAAGATGAAGGAAAAGTAAAACTGCCTTGACATAGTTAACTTCTGCATAGTAAAACATACATTGTTGGATGTCTTGGTGGCAACCTTAAGAGGGTAAAAAATGATAAATCAATGTCTGGTTAAACTGTTTCTTAATAACTGGGAGCTTTATTTGGTTTTAACTTAAATATTGTGCTGGGGATGTATGCCTTGTAAGTTGTAAGATTTCATAGGTGGTTGTTCGAAGTTTTTTTAACTGTAAATATTTCTTTTGTGTTACTTTTATAGGTAGCATTACAGTACTCTGGATTTCTGCTGTTATTCAGTATGTATACATTACAGTATTCCTACTCTGTCGTTTGCATTTTAATTTATACTTATATATTTTTCTCTTCCAGTTTTCTTCATTTTCCCATACTTCATGGAGCCCCAGGTCCTGGGACAGCTGCCAAACTTTGTGATGCTGGATTATCAAGTGGATTATGATAACCATCCATTATACTCATCAGGTCAGTATAGAGATACAGAGGCAACTTCTGTCTTTAAACTTGGCCTTATCTATACTATCTTCAGTAGTGCATTGCTTTAACATATCTCATGTTATTGGATTTCCTAATATAACAGACCTAATTGATTTTAGGAATATATTTCCTGGTATTGCAGTTAATTCCTTGTTATTCGAGTGCCTTGTTACATAAGGGGCAGACAATCCAGATAGCTACCTAAGAAGGAATCAGATTTATTTTGTTTTTAGTTTGAAGCAGTTTTGATAGATAGATAGAGAGATAGATAGATAGAGCTGCTGTTCG
This sequence comes from Macrobrachium rosenbergii, assembly GCF_040412425.1. Taxonomy (NCBI): domain Eukaryota; kingdom Metazoa; phylum Arthropoda; class Malacostraca; order Decapoda; family Palaemonidae; genus Macrobrachium; species Macrobrachium rosenbergii. The sequence goes on from NC_089790.1 coordinate 32,618,041, forward strand.
TCCTCAGATACCTCCTTTGAGGACTCAGTGGCTACCAAAATTAGGTTTTTCCTACATCAAAACCTGTTTTTTGATAGCGTAATTGATGTTCGTCCTCAACGGAGCTACACTTTCATGGTCCCCCCGGGGCTCTGTACGACAGACCAACCAATTACAAAGAATTCTCTTATAGTTGGTCTCAGGCAGAATAGTGCTTGCTTGCACACTGAGAATGTAAAGGACTCAGGATAGGAGGGTTCAATCTTATGTCCTACAACGATTACCTAGGCTGTATGTCTTACTTGTACAGATATGACAACAACATAAGTTGGTGCCATCTTCATTACACGCCAGGTCTGTGCAAGATAAATGTTCACCCCAGTCCCATGCCTTTTCACCAGGGTTTGAGGACTCTCAGCAACTACCAAACATAGGTTTTTCCTATATCAAAACCTGTTTTTTTTTTATTTAAGTAACTTACCTAGTAATTACATCACTGTAGTTTCTAACTCTATGGCAGCTTGAATTTTCGAAATTCACAGCAATACTCTACTTCTTCCGTCCGAGTCAGTGACTAGGCCCCGCCTAGTTTCTGGGAAGGAGAGGAACAACCCTTGAAAAGTGCTTCAATTTGTTTCTGCCATCCTAGAGCTCACACGGTTGTAGGAACGCAGCTTGGTTTTTGGAATTCATCTTGTTAGCTTCCCATTTCAATGAATTATTCTGAATTGATTGCCTTCAGCACTATTTTTTTGTTGTTTAACTACTGATTTTGACTTTTTCTATCCGATTTTCACTTCTGTCTGATTTTGCCTTCAGCACTATTTTTTTGTTGTTTAACTACTGATTTTGACTTTTTCTATCCGATTTTCACTTCTGTCTGATTTTTATTGTTTAGGAATTGTTTGTGACTTGTTGTGTCGACTGGCTTTTTCTCTTAGCGAGATTTGCCGATCAGATATTCAATAGTTCAGTAGTTCCTTATGAGAATCACTGTTAGGCTGTTTTTTCCTTAGTGTTCTCCTGGAAGTTTTTCATAGTGTTTATGCAACCTTTGTAACTTTTTGTCTAGTTTTTTATTATGTTAGAAGTTTTTGGTATTGCAGGAAGGGTGTTTTTTATTATGTTAGAAGTTTTGGGTATTGCAGGAAGGGCTGCAATATCAGATTAACGAAAGCCTCATATGACGTTCATACCATTTGTTCTTCTTGCAGGGGTCAGGTCTCTTCAGTTAATCAAACGTGTAATGAGTGTGTAGGTGGGGATGAGAAGACAGGAAAGAGCTTAGCTTCTCATCTTTCTAAGCTAGAAAGAGATAGAAAGAGGAAGGTGGCCGCTAGAACTGATAGTGAAGGTTTAGATAATAGTTCAACTCCCAAACTGGCGAGTATTGATGTACCCATTGTTACCTCTCCTGTTTCTAATGTGTCTTTTGCGCTAAGCCCTCCTGCTCCTCTCTCACCTGGCTCCAGCGCTCCCGAACCAGAAATGTATACCTTAGTTTTACCAGACCACTGAGCTGATTAACAGCTCTCCTAGGGCTGGCCCAAAGGATTAGACTTATTTTACGTGGCTAAGAACCAGTTGGTTACTTAGCAACGAGACCTACAGCTTATTGTGGAATCCGAACCACATTATAGCAAGAAATGAATTTCTATCACTAGAAATAAATTCCTCTAACTCTTCATCAGCCGGCCAGGGAATTAAACTCCGGTCTAGCGAGTGCCAGGCCACCGCTCTACCGACTTACCCAACGAAGAGCTAAATCCGCTTCGCCAGTCTAGAGAGCAAGTTTGACCAAAAGTTTGGTCTAATGGTAAATACAGTGACACAACTGGGTGAATCGATACGTTTCTTGATGAATAAATTCAGTGATTAAAAGTGCCGGGAAGTGATTGTGGAGGAGGTGGCTACCCGTATTGCCGGCTCTCTAGGCAAAGGTCACCGCCAGACTCCCCTAAACTTGGGAGGCCCAAGGGAGGTTGGTGGGATCTGTACACGGGTAGTTGCCCCCTTGGTCAGGCCTGTTGCATCCCAGGCTGTGACAGAAGGCCATTGGAGAGATGTCTCAGATGTCCACCATCTCCCCTCGAGTCCAGGAACGCCCAACCCAGATTCGAGGGCGCCAGTGGTGCTCCTCGAAGAAGTCTCACCTGTTAAAAGAGTCATCCTTCTGGTTTGGAGCAATCCCCCATCCCCTGCAGAAGGCCTAAAGAGCCTCTCCAGAGCCCCCAAGCCTCTTGCATCTTCTGGGATAGCCCCAAGCGGCTACCTTCGGCTCAACTCTCTCTTGACCGCCAGTATCTGGCGCCCTTCATCATCATTGACGCGTCCAATGACGCCCAAGCACCCAGTAGTGCCTGAGCATCGTTTGGCTCCCGAACTTCTGCTATCCTACGAGCACCCAGTAGCGCCCAAGCACCCATTGGCTGGGTGCCCAGTTCCAGCTGTCCTCTCGGCACCAACTTTGGCTATGTGCTTGGCACCAATTCTCTCACATCAAGTTTCTTCAATTGCATATGAGGTGTTAGATCCTTCTCTAGAACCAATTCAGCGCCAGCTGAATAGCATTTTAAATCTTTTGAAGAAACCTCTTCCATCAAAGACTCCCTCGTACCCTTTGGCTCTGCATTTGTCATCAGAAGAAGGGGAGTCAGGGCAGGATTCTTCTTTGTCGGCATACATTGCTCTCCTGAAGTTTTTTCTTGTGGCATTTCCAGACTACTTATTGCTTGTGGCTCCTGCAGCGCCACAGTCAATCTTTTTGAGGAATAGCCCGTTTGACTACTCTCGACTCCCGAGGATGGTTCTATCTTTGTCAGCTCGGAAGGCTCTGGAAGACATGGATCTTTGGCTTTCGGAGAAGAGGATTCAAGGGAAATCCTCTTTCTGCATTCCCTCTTCACCCCTGTTCAAGAGGTGCTACCAATCTTATTCTACCAGAGGAGCTCCCTCCTTGGGAGTGGCTGCCTGCTTCCAGGGGGGATTTCTCAGTGCTGATAGATTCTGCACTCGGGTCTGCATTTGCTGCAGCCAAAGTGATGTTTTCCGGACGGAAATTGATCACTTGTTGAAGAATCTCTTCAAGACTTTGGAAGTGCTGAGTTTCCTTGACTGGTTAGTTGGAGCTTTAGCAAAAAAGATACAGGACTTTTCCCCACTCTCTGAAGATTGTTCTTCAGATTGGCTTAGTGTTATCTACTGCACGGACAGAGCTATTAGATGCTTCTGAGGAATTGGCCTCCCTTTGGGAATTTTAAACAAAAGAGAGCTCTGGTGTTCATTCACCTCCAAGAGTGTTAGTGCCTCTCAAGAGGTCAGCTCTTCTTTTCTCCCCCCTTGATCACCAGGACCTTTTCCCACAAGCAGTGGTGAATAAGATTACTCTTGAATTCCAGAAGAAATCAACCCAGGACTTTTGGCCCAATCCACCAGGCACCCTAGGGATTGGTCCACTTTTTCATTCAAATCAACTTCACCTCTTCAGAGACAGCCCTTTCAAGGAGGAAGACAGCGATCTCAGTCTTGACCTTGGGCTAGTACCCATTTCTCCTCCCGAGCCATTTAGAAGTCTTCAAAACCTGCATCGAGAAAGTGAAGATGCAGTCCTCCATGCACCCGTGGGTACCAGACTCCAACTATTTTGGGAGAGTTGGAGAGCCAAAGGGGCGGAATCATGGATCGAAGAAGTACTGAAGGAAGGGTACTCAGTTCCTTTCAGAAAGAAGCCACCCCTAGCGGGCACGCCGATCACATTGACCGTGTACTCTGCAGGATCAGAGAAGTTTTTAACCTTGTCGGAGGAGGTCTCATCGCTTCTCAAGAAAGAGGCAATAGTAGTAGAGGACATCACATCAATGGGGTGTTACAATTGGCTGTTTATGGTTCCCAAATCAACTGGAGGATGGAGACCGGTCCTTAGTGTGAGCACCCTGAATGTTTTCATCAAGAAAACATGATTCAAGATGGAAACAGATCAGTCCGTTCTTGTGTCCATGTGTCGGGGATTGGATGATCTCCCTAGATATGCAAGACGCGTGCTTTCACATCCTGATTCATCCGGAGTCAAGAAAGTTTCTGAGGTTTGTGGACCAAAACAAAGTATTTCAATTATGAGCACTGTGCTTCGGCCTGTCGACAGTCCCACGGGTCTTCCCGAGAGTTCTCGCCTCCCTGGCAAAGTGGCTGCACTTTATAGGTATCAATATCCTTTTGTACCTGGACGATTGGCTGATTCGTTCGCCCACGAAACTACAATGTATGGATGACCTTCGAAGAACTCTACTTTTAACCCAAGACTTAGGACTACTAGTAAATCTTCAGAAATCTCAACTGACCCACCTCTCAGAAGATTCTTTATTTGGGGATTCAGATAGACTCTCGAAATTTTCAGGCTTTTCCATCCCCCAAAACAATAGAATCGCGCCTGAAAACAGTGAATCATTTCCTTTCACTTTGGAATTGCTCAGCAAATGAGTGGATGGGTCTGCTGGGCATGTTGTCATCGATAGAACAGTTCTTCAGGCTAGGGAGGCTACATTTAAGAGCTCTACAATTCTTCCTGAAGAGCAGTTTTGGGGAGAAAGACCCAGCCAGACTCATTCGTCCTCCCAAGATTAAAGAAGACCTATGGTGGTAGCAGTCCGAGAGAGAGAGAGAGAGAGAGAGATCCACATCAACAACAAAGAATTGAGAGCAATTGATTTGGGTCTCATGCATTTTTAGGAAGAAGTACAAGGCAAAGTAATAGCAGTCCACTCGGACAATACCATGGCGCTAGCTTACATCAGCCATCAAAGGGGAACCCACTCATTTTTGCTCTTCAAGACCACGGAGTCGCTTCTCCTTTGGGTGGATTGGGTAGGAACAAAGTTAGTAAGTCGACACCACCAAATCCTCCCCACAGAGTGGTCTCTGGACCTTTGAGTATGTGAAGACTTGTGGTAGCTGTGGAGGAAGCCATTCATGGACCTATTTGCTACATCCAAGAATCACCGTCTTCCTCTGTTGTGCTCGCCTTTTCTGGACCCTCAAGCAAGGGCAACAGATGCCCTTCTGCAGGGCTGGTCTGATCTGGATATGTATGCATTCCCCTGTTTGGTCTGATCAAGGATGTACTTAACAAGCTTCAGTCTCGCCCGAATGTTAGAATGACCCTCATAGCTCTGTTCTGGCCCCAGGAGTGTTTTGCAGACCTCTAGCCCTTCTGGTGGATTATCTGAGACTCCTTCCCACTATTCCAGAGCTGCTCAGACAGCCACATTTCAGGAAGTTTCATCAAAACCTGTCCACTTTGGCCCTGACAGTGTTTCGACTGTTGTCAAACTCCTGCGATCGAAAAAACTTTCAAGGCCTGTGGCTCAAGCTATTGCTAGTAGCAGATGACAGTCCTCTAATAAAGTGTATGAAGCAAAGTGGTCCATCTTTAGACTTTGGTGCAGAAGACATAACATCTCGTCTTCTAAGACGTCTTTGACACAGCTGGCAGACTTCCTCCTCTGTCGAAGATTCTCCAGAGGCCTCTCTTCCTGGACCATTAGAGGTTGTAGACCGATGCTTATCTCAATATTTCATCACAGAGGCCTGGACCTTACCTCAAACCAAGACATCTCAGACCTCATTAAATCCTTTGACTCTTCCAAACCTAAAACAGAATCAACAGTTCCTTGGAGTCTTGATTTAGTTCCTAAATGGATCTCAGGACTGCATTTTGATCCCCTTCGACCAACCTCCCTCAGGGACTTGACCAGGAAGACGCTGCTTCTTATGGCACTAACGACAGGTAAGAGGGTTAGCGAACTTCATGTCTTGGACAAAAGGGTGGATTTCTCCCAGGGTGATGCAGTTTGCTCACAAACTTTGGGTTTTCTTGCCAAAAATGAAATACCCTCAAAACCCTGGCCCTGTTACTTTACAGTAAAGAAAGAGGAAGAAGAAAGATCTCTTTGTCTTGTGAGAGCTCTCAGATATTATCTTCACAGGACTGATAAGATCAGAGGCCAGGCAAGCAATTTATGGTATTCAGTAAAGAATCCTTCCAGACCTCTCTCAAAGAATGCTATCTCGTTCTTTTTAAGGGACCTTATCCTGGAAGCTCGTTCACAAATGGACAGGATTCTCTGCTCTCCCTTATGGTGAAGGCTCATGAGGTGAGAACAGTGGCCACCTTGTTAGCCATCAAGCATAACTTGTTCTTGTCTTCTATTCTCCAAACGACATACTGGAGATGTAGGTCAGTTTTTGAAGTGCACTATCTCCGAGACATAGAAACCACCTAGAACAACTGCAGAACCTTAGGGCCCTTATCCGTAGCGGGTATGGTAATGGGGGAGGAAACTTAAGAAGCAACTCTTCCAACTGAATGTATCTTTGTCTGGAAGTTTGGTATACCCACGTTACCTACCAGTTTTTAAAGAGGTGATAGTATTTTCTTTTAATTTGTTGGTGTACGGTGACCAGGCATTATGGTTGGATTATTTGGTTCCTGGTGCTATGCCCTGGGCTTGGGCAGGTTTTTAAGCATTGTAGGATATTGGAAGTTTGTCTTTAATACACAGCTCTAATTAACACTTTCGCAGCTAGCAGAATACTCGTTGCTGGAAAGTTCCCATTTCAGTAGAGGTGTTTCAAGGCTATACCACCACACCACTACAGGTTGAGATGAGCTCCAACCAGAGGTAGTACCTTCCTGCAGCAGCTGTCTCTGCAGGTAAGGAACAACAAGCATTTATCGATGCTAACATTAGATATATAATTATCCCTAATAACTTTCATATTTTGGGTATAATATGTCCATGAATCCCCACCATCCATCAGTGTGGGATTCAGTGATGTAATTACTGGGTAAGTTACTTAAATAAAAATGTTTTTATAATAAAATACTGGGTAAGTTACTTAAATAAAAATGATGTTTTTATAATAAAGTTTTATTTATCCTTACCCAGTAATTGCGAGTAGAGCCCGCCCTCCTCCCCTCACTTGGACATTTAGCAAAAACAAATTGAAGCACTTTTTCAAGGGTTGGTCCTCTCCTTCCCAGGAAGTGGGCCAGGCTTAGTCACTGACTCGGACAGAAGAAGTAGAGTACTGCTGAGAATTTTAAAAATTCAAGCTGCCGTCGAGTTAAAAACTACAGCAATGTAATTACTGGCTAAGTATAAATAAAACTTTATTTTATTATAAAAATGTCATTTTGACAGCGTAGCTGCTGTTCATCCTCAAAGGAGCTTACAAAAGAAATTGACAGGTGATGAAATGGCTTAGCTCCTAATTAATAAATCCCAACAACCCAGATTAATTTTTGGTCTAAGGTATAGTCACAGGTTATTAACAATTTTTTTTTAAAATCCCAACAACCTAGATTAATTTTTGGTCCGAGGTATAGTCATGGGTTAACCATTTTCTTTATTCCAGATACCCTTAGGGTTTGGCAATAAAGAACAGGAAACAACACACAAACCAATATACAGTATGTACTCTATTATTCTTTGTGGTTTGAAGGTGGCTGACCTAATTATGTCGGGTCTGGCTGTAGGATTATTGCGCCTTCCCCAGCAATATCTCAGCATGACCACCACCCTCATGGCAATCTTGTTTCAGGATTTTTTTACTCAAGGTAAAGTCACAGGTTATCAACCATTTTCTTTATTCCGGATACCTGTTCGCGTCCGGAAATAAAGAGCAGGAGACACATGAACCTATAAATGTATTATCTATTGTGGTTCTACAGTGACTTACCTAATTATATATGCCAGGTCTGGCTGAAAGATTATTGCACTTTCACCCATTCAGGAATATTATCTCTAATAACTACTCCGTACACTCGAAGACTTCTTTGAAGGAAACATTTCTGAAAAGAGTTAACAATGTACTCACCTTTTGGATGTCATGCGACTTAGAGAAGGAGTGTGGTTTGTTTGTGCTGAGGTGTAGGAAAAATAGGACCGTCTGGAATGTTTGCCGTGACATCTAGGTAAACCTTAAGTGCTTGAACTGGGCATCGTAATTTATATGAAATACTGAGTACCTTATCAGAAAAGGGTATTAACCCCTTTAAAAAGGTCCTCATTCTTGGTCAGAAATGATAGGCCAGGAGACAATAGCAAATGATAACCAGGTGTATGAGTGGTGAAATGCTATCCTCATTTGAGAGCCCAGTACATTAATCCAAGCTCCTGACACCAAAGCAGTCAAGAAGACTGCTTTTTGCAGCATGTGAGTTGTAGTTGTATTGGGCCCATGAATTGAGGGAATGACAGGAGACTAAGAACCTTATTCAGGGATCAGTTAATGGGAAACCTCGCAGGAGCTTACCTTTGCAGTGTAAAAGACTGGAGAATGGAATTAATTTCTATATTAAAATCAATTCCAAACCACAAGGGTTCTGCCAATGATACCTTGTATGCCATGATTGCTGAAATAGCAAAGTTCTTGACCTCAGAAGATAATGAAGTTTAAAACTTTTAACAGATTTCAACTGGGCTCTCAGTGAGGAGGTAATCTAACCACATTTCTCATATGGACTGGTATGTTGGATAGGTGAAGTCCATAGGTACCTAGCAATGTTAGGCAAATAATCTTCACAGTAGACTTGATTTAAAATTCAACGTGAAGATCTTGCCTCAGAAAGGAAGATGTGTAGACGACTTCCCCTCCTGTCTGGGATAGAACAACAATTGGCAATGGAATCTTTTCTTTTGCCTGTTCTGAAAGAAATAAGGAACCAATGACCGTATCGCTAATTCAGGGCTACTAGGCAAGCGATTCCATTGAAAGCTAGTAGAGTGTGCCAAGCTTTCGAAATCTGGGGCAATGAAGGAAAAATGTATATCGTCTTCCATTTGTTCCAGTTTTGTAGGAATGCATCTCTTGCTATAGCCTGAATGTCCAAGTTCAGACACAAACACACACTCTGGAAGTTGATGGTTCTCGCATGTGGCAAACCGGTCCACTTCCAGATTGTGGAAGCATGTTTGCAATTACTGACTTGAGAGGAGCTCAGCATGAGTCTAACTTGTTTATAGAAGACATTGCAGTCATAATGGCTAGGATGAACAAAATTGAGTCCCTTTTGGAGGTTCCAATTTTCTGAGATGGAAAGACAGCCAATAGGCCCAGGAAGCTGGTATCACACTCCCTTTGAGGAGGTGACCATCTTCTCCCTAACTGACAATGCTCTCAAAGGTCTCCCCAACCTGTCAAGGAGGTGTCCACATGTATTATCATTCGTACAAACGGAGGAGTCAGGTTGGCCTTTTTGCCAGGGACCCCTTCCAGGTCCATGGACAGAGTATCTTCTCAATCTTAGATGAAGCGATCACAAAGCCTTTTCTTGGCATGTAAGAGCCAGACTGTTAAATCCTACAGTTACAATCTCAGGATTAGATCTCCCATGGCGTCAAACTGTAACAGGCCCAGATTCCGTTTCAGTTGTCTTCTGGAAAAGCTAGGCTGTTTAAGGAATCTACTAAGTCCTTCCTTATTCTGGTTTGAATGCTTTGGGAAGAGACAGCTGGCTGCGAAGAGTAGCCCAACAAAGTCCCAGCCTCAGAGAAAGTCTGCTGGATGTAAGGTGGGACTTGTTCCTGTTAAGAGATCTTTTGACTAGAGTCTGTCAGCTACCACTCTCAGGTTTAGTCAGCACTCTTCTCTGGTGGCTCCCCAGATTAGCCAATCATCTAGGTAGGCCACCAGTTAAAATCCTTTATTCCTGAGCTCCCATAAAATAGGTACAGTATATATAAAAATTTATGCAAACAATATGTTTGTTCAAATTTGATGGTTCATGGATCACCCTTCTTGTTCAAATTTGATGGGTCAAGGATCACCCTTCTTTTGGAGAAATGCTTCTTGAGGACGCTGAAGAGTGGTGGCAAATAAAGCCATCTTTCTCTATGGTTCCCTTTTAAAAAGGGGTCTAGTTTTTTTTAAAAAACTACTGTAGAGGAAGAGAAGGGTGAGATTATGGTCTGTACCCTAGCCCTTTGTGAATTATACTGTGTCCCCTAAGAGGAGAACCTCCACTGCATGTTATGCTGTAGAAGACAACCCCAACCATGCAAGTCCTATGGGCTCCACCTCTTCCCTTCCTTGTAATATGTAGTCCAGAGTTGATTTTTCTTTCCCCTGGTAGGAGTGTCTTGTTTGCTTTGAAAGGGGTGCTAATGCTATTTTTTTCCTTTCTTCTGTTTTTGGATGGGTCCTTTAGTAGTGAGTGAAGGCTTGTAGGGCTGATTCATACCAATCTTTCTTAGGCTAAGGAAGAGGAAACTCTCAAGGGTATTGTTTCCCAGATTCCCCTTTTTCAAGAAAAGTATATATTGTGCAATTCTGTTGCCGGGGTCACTCAATGAGTTGCGCAACAACACTTCAAAAAAGGGTCCCAACATGTAGGGTAAGAATGCAGTAGGGAGGTTACATTGGGGAGCAAAATGTTGGAGTCCACCATTGCTCCCTTTCAAGCCTTAATGTGACACTCCAGAAAGTTGCAGAGTGCTCCCAACATAACATACTGTAAGTGTTTTGGCTACTGCAGTGAACATTGTTCTGGAAGACTCTGGAAGCTCTTTAATAGGTGGAGCCCAGCATAAAATTCATCCATGGCTCTCCTGAGATTTTTCTCGTGAAAGGAGGACAAATGTTGCTCATTCCTTTGTAGCACTATCAGATACTGGGACGGTTGAGACAAATGGCTTTATTTCAGCCATAAATTCCCTTTCCTAGTCATCATAAAATTCTGAAGTTCTGTCTTCATATGATTGATTGTTTCAGAAGTGAAGAGACAGAAAGCTGATGCATCCCAGAGAGGTTATTGGATTTGTAAAATTCCTGTACAGTTGAACCTCTTAAAACCGGCATTCTGTGGTCTGGGAACTCACGTGGTTTGGATTGATTTTGTTCTGGAAGGCTCTGGAAGCTCTTTAATAGGTGGAGCCTAGCATAAAATTCATCCATGGCTGTCCTGAGATTTTTCTCGTGAAAGGAGGACAAATGTTACTCATTCCTGTGTAGCACTATCAGACACTGGGATGGTTGAGACAAATGGCTTTATTTCAGCCATACACTCCATTTCCTAGTCATCATGAAATTCTGAAGTTCTGTCTTCACATGATTGACTGTTTCAAAAGTGAAGAGACAGAAAGCTGATGCATCCCAGAGAGGTTATTGGATTTGTAAAATTCCTGTACAGTTGAACCTCTTAAAACCGGCATTCTGTGGTCTGGGAACTACCGTGGTTCGGATCAATTTTGAATCAGCTGCCATTAGTTTGTTGAGTGGCACCACATATTGTTTACAACTTCTTGACAGCAAAAATTATGCCATATCACTTTTGTTTTTATGAAAATAATAACTGTTAGTAATGAAAAAGTGTGAAGTCAAATGTTTTCGATATGGAATTTAAATGCATAAATACATTTTTTTAAAGATTCCACTTGAGAAGTTTCTATAAAGTCAAAACTTGTAATCAAAACAATGAGACATTTGGCAATGCTCAAATTTCTTACTCTTAGAGTGCTTGAAAGACCTCATTTCATATATAGTAGCTGTATATTTTACCCATTTGGTATGCCACCCAAGAGATCAGATGATGCTAGAGGAAAGAAGCGCAAGCATAAATCTTCATCTGTGCTAGTGTTCATTTTCCTCAATAGATGGTGGTGTACTTGTTTACTTTTTGACGGTGAATGCACTTAATGATCACCGAAATTCATTCTTTCTTTTTGACATTTCATTACCCTCTACAGTCAAAATAAATGACAAAGAAACCAGTAGCGATAATTATGAAAAGTGTAAATTCAGGAGATGAAAGTCACTGATAACATTGCAGATTCTGAGAAAAGTTAAGTAGCTGACTTACAGCTAGGCTAATTCGGGAATGTAGGCTAAATGTGTTAAATAAAGTACACTGTTTTAAAGAAAATTATGCAGTATGTAGTTATAAAATGATAAAGTGAAAATATACAAGTAATAAAATGATAAAAAGCGGTGTCAGAACTTAGCCAAATAGTAGGCTAAGTTGGCAACTATGCTATTTGTGTGTGGAATTAGCTTGCAAGACTGTTTACTTAGGGGCTTCATTTTTTAGGGGTGTATTCTATATTCTGGGATTTTTTGTGGTCTGGCAGTGTCCTGGTCCCAAGGCTCCCAGATTTAAGAGGTTGGACTGTACTATATTTTCCATTAAACTGGAGAAAGGTTGCATGATAACCGTCTCCTTCAGTGGTTGCAGAACTCCTATTGAAGGAGGGATTAAGTGCCATTCAGCACAGTACTGGAAAAAACCACTCTGTCTCAAAATTTTATATGCTCAACCTCAATTCACTTTCCTTTCATTAATGAGGTACTTCTATCTGGTGAAAGGATGCACATTGAGGTGTCTCATCAAAGGTTATCAGTATAATTCTCAGGGGCAGATAGTGGTGTCTGTATAACATTCTGATTTGAGGTTTTATTTTCCAACCTAGTCAGAGCTCTGGGAATGATTAGGCTGTCTCTTATTATCCACTCTGATTTCAACGGGGATCTAGACAACTGATTCAATGTCTTTTTGGGCTTGGGTTTTTTATTACCCTGTTCCCATGACCTAAGATTTTTGGTGAGAAACCTATCTCTGTTTAGGCAGACTGTGCAGCCTCTCAATCCTCTAGTTTACAAGATGAGAAATTTTTGCATATCATACCCAATTTTATATCCATTTTACTAAGTCCTATTCTTTGGATGCTCATAACATTTTGTCTTCTTCACCTTTATGTGTATCTGTAGGCTTCATGTTTGTTAAGCATATAGTGTACTTTGTATTGTTTTTCTTTTATTATTTACTTCCTATTGTTATTTTCACATGTATATTAGTTTACTGTAGACTCTTGTTTGTTTGCAGGTCTGATGTCTAGGTTATTCTATTCTTCCATTGTTTTGTTCTTTCTTTCTTTCCATGCTTTTACTTCTTCCCGTAAAGGCATCCACTAGTTTGCCTTTGGCCAGGCATAGGAATTCCTGGATTGCCCATGACTCTGAACATACTCATTCCATTCGTGAGTCAACCTCAGCTTATGGTTCGGCTATCATTCGTGTCCACAATCCCAAGACCACTCACTAAGGCAGGCTGGTGTGTCAGCCTCATTCAAGAATCTAACTCACACATTAGGAATCTGATAAGGCATAAGGGCCTTCCTCCTTCAGCAGTACTTCGGGCTAAGTTGGAATGGTACTTTTGAGAGATTATTGAGCCCATTTGTGAGTGTGATAATTTTGAGTAAGTTACCCCAGCACAGTTGTTGAACCCAGTCTCTTCGCTAAGGCGCTCTCTCTCTGGTGAGATGATTCTGTTGTCCCAACTACTATTTGGACCAAGATGTTCAGCAGAAAAAGCAAGCTCCTTTCCCTGCTGTGGACACACTAATGGAAGTTTTACATGCCAGAGAATATATAGACTTCTCCCTTCTAGTTGAATCATCAGTCTGAGGATCAGGAAAAGTGAGCCTCTTCTGCAATTGGTGTTATAGACAGGGCCTCTCTGTTTGGAGCTACTGTTCGGCAGATTGGAGACATTGTTGTCTACATACATTGAGAAGCTTCTCTGTGTCCCTAAGCCAGGACATCCAACTGAAGGGCAAGGACTTTTCTTCCTCAGTAGAGGTTTCTATGCTCATGAGGGTCTTTGAACAGCCTTGACTGCCTGGAGTGTTTAGACTTCTGTAGGGGGATGCAATTTCTCATCCTCTGCAGCCTAACTTGGGTGCTATACAACCCCTTTAGGGTGGCCTTGGATCAAGATCTTAATTTTAAGACTTTCTGCTAGCCTTAGACTTTGTTGTTGGTAAGTTGCATGGCCTATCATATTTGTCTGATACGCTGTGTGTTGGGAGTCTCATTTATTCCCAAATTTGTGACAAAATCTCAGAATCCTTGAGTTGCTGACTTGAAATACAAGAGCTTTGTGGTTCTCTCTATGGGACTTTTTTGATGGGGATCCTGGTAAGATGTTCCCAAACTGTTTAAATCTGAAGTGACACTCTGAGCCAAGAGTGCCAACACCTCTTTGCTAGTACTGGCAGGCACAAGAAAATGTTTAAGAATAATCTTTCTGGCTTTGGGAAGTAATCAACCAGGCGTGCTAGATGGTGGATGATTGTCCATTTTGGGGAAGAGCTTAGGAAGTCGAGAATGTTAGCCAGTTCCCAGCACTTCAGAGGAATTTTTGGTGTTTTAGGTAATAAGGGTAGGTGTTTGGCAGTGCCATACAACCCTTACCTCTTCTGCCTCAGATGTTACTATGGAAACCTCCTTGGACCTATGAGGGCCCCTCAACAGGTTGTGTAATCACCCAGGCTTTTCTTATAGAAATAAGCATCATGCCTAAGGTACTTGGAGGGTGTAAGTCTAGGGTTTGAATGAATGAGTCACTAACTCCTCTCTCTTGCCCTTTTTTCTTTCCTTCCTGAGCAAGGCGGCAGTCAGGCTAAGTACATGCTGGACTAGGCCTCGTTGCAGGTAAGCTACGCAATAGAGCATCCTACCTTAGAGCTTTAGCTCACAAGATGTGATGCCTGCTCTGTTTTACCAAGGTCAGTTGGCTGGTTGTAGAACTATAATCTGAACTCATCGTTTTATGATTAACCCAGATACTATCTCTCTTCTGACTTGTGCTACCCTTTCTTTAGGGCAGCACATGGTTCTCCAGAGTCACACCCTGGCTCAGGGCTTTGTCACTCTTGCATCACTATGCCAGATTCCTAAGGAAGTTACAGTCATTGGCTCCTTACTCACTATCTTGGCACATGGCATTTCTGGATGGAGATTCAACTTGAGACTATCTTCCCTCCTAAGAACTAGTCTCTTATGAAAAGGGCAATGGTTTGGTTTGTATTTCAGAGAAATGAGTACTGAATTTTCAAGGTAATTTGTATTTTTCTTAGGTATACAAACCAAAGGCCTTTTATCATAATCTCACCTCAGCCACTCTACATAGTCCTTGATGTCAATGTGAACTTTTGGCAGGTGAATGGGTGACCTCATATTAACTAGTGTGTTGCCAAGTTTCACTGTTTCCAGCCCTTGTTGTGGAATATTACAATGTGAAAGGTTATAGTTTGTATACCAAGGAAAAATACCAATTACTCTTAAAAATTTGATATGTTGTATACAATATTTTATATATTTTTTTCAGGACCCAAGGGCATGACCCAAGGATCTGCAGTCAGAGTTTATGTCAATGATCGCCCCTCTTTGTTTGCATTACCTGAAAATAAAGGATACAGATTTTGTGATATTTGTGACAGATGGGTCCAGTCTACAAATAAACATTGTAATAAATGTAATGGCTGTATGTCTAAGGTGAGTTTGTTCATGTGTGGAGTGAAAATATTTTTAATTTTGTATCTCCAAGTAATTATTAAAGCTAAACCATTATCCTTCATTTTCCTGTCAATCCAGTTTAGAATCTTTATATCTGTTGTATGTATCGTGAGTTTCTGTCAATGATTTACTAATATTGCTCTGATGAAGATATTAAGCAACTTTTACAGTCTTGGAAGTTTATGCAGAGTAATTATACTTATTTTGGAATTTATTAATATTTTAATGCACAAATTTTTTTTTTACTTAATGAATTTTCAGGATGGAAGGACATACAAGCACTGTGATGATTGTAACAAGTGTGTGAAACCTTCTTGGAACCATTGTTCAAGATGTCAGAAGTGTCAGCCACAGGATCACAAGTGTGGAGATGCAGAGAATGGAGCCAAGAGCTTCTTGTGCCACAGTTGCGGAAAGGAAGGGCACAAGCGAGTTGACTGTCCTGATAGAAAGGTAAGTTTCAGTAGCATCATTTAGAATTGCAAGGTTTATATTTGTACAATAAACTTGAAAAATCAGGGGTTGTTAATGTTACAGATGTTTTGTCTTTTTTTTTTATAGTTTTTAGTATTTTTTAACATGTGAGCCCTTGACCTCTGCAAATCAGAAAGTTAATATATGTTTGTGCTGGCTGCAAATGCACTAAGCAGTGCTTTCTTGTGATCACTGTCACGAATAGGCAATGGCAGTGGTCACTGGCCTTAGTTAGGAGCTGCATGCTACAAGGAATTGACTATCCTTGAGTGTATTTAGCCTCTGAATTCTTCATGGATCTTACTACTGTATTTAAATGGGTAGGTACAATAATTAGAAATGCATCCAGATCCCAGGCATTTGGGGATGCTAAGAATCTCCTGGTTGTGAATATTAACGATAAATTTGAAAATAGGAAATTGGAATGTAAGAACCCTGAATCAAATAGACTGATAGATAGAACAGGTTGCCCTTCTCAGATCAATCCCTGGGTAGGGCGCTGTTTTTTTTTTATCTTAAAATGAATTTAAGAGATGTGGACTAGACATCTTAGCTGATAGCTGTTTGTAAATCACGGTGCAAAGGAATTGTAAAAGAGAGATTGGATTAGGGTAATGTCTATATTCAGGAATAATAAATAGAATTAGTATAGGAGTAGGCATGATCTTGGCACCAAGTAGAGAAACTGCACTGACCGACTAGAGAGCTTTGAGGAGTAAATTACTACTGGCAAGATTTAAATCAAAGCTGTATTATGAGTACTTATTGAGCTATATGCCAACAGATAATGCCTTTAAATAATTGAAAGATGAATTTTTTATAGAACTGCTGAATGTTATAGCTGAAATACCAGAATGAGATAGAATTATTGTTGGGAATGTGAATTCAAAATCGGGAAGGGACAATGAAGGTATGGAGGATGCAATGGGCAAAGGAAGGCCTGGGAGAGACTGCAAATGAAAATGGGAAACACTTTATTAGTTTTTCTCTGAAATAATTTGTTAATTGTAGGCACTATTTTCCAGCAATAAATATACTTGGACATCTACAGATGGCAGTCTTAGAGGCCTAATAGATCACATAGCCATTAATTAATAGAGAGAAAAAAAAAAACCACATGAGTATTTGGAGCTGCAGAGGAACAGATTTCAGCTGTGATCACTGACTTGTCATTGCCACATGTCAGCTGTGTTCACTGACTTGTCATTGCCACATGTAAGGTTAAAATTAAAAGTTCTCTAGTTTTAGTACAGCGAAGCTTCATGAAGACAAACATAGAGATGGTTTTGCAATCTAGTATACAACCTGATTTAACACACCCCTGTTTTGCAGAATGTGGAATGAGAAAACAAAGCTTGGTGACTGGGAATTAGAAGTCATAGTTATGCACCAAAGAAAGGTGGTCTGATCTATAGATGCATTGCACTTCCATTGGTTGTAACAAAAATGTTTGTTATGCTTATTCTCAATAGGCAATTGATAAAAAGCTTAGGACAAAACAAGTTGGCTTTTGAAAAGGCAGGATTTACACAGATAAAGTGTTTGTGTTAAGATACATTGTGCAGTAGTATGTGGAATTCATGAGGAGGTATTTGATTTTGTCCACAGACCAATATTATAAGGTCTTGAGTCACTATGGCACTCCTGTTAGATATGTAAAGTTTCCAGTGAACAAAGTAGGTGCAAAGTTTTTGTGGCATCTTGTTAAGTGAATTTGCAGTAAATAGTTAGGTGCTACAAGGCAATGGTAATTTCACCTTGTTTGGTCATCTCAGATTTTATCATGAAAAAGGTAGTCAAAGATGGAAGAACATGTTTAGGTTGGTTAGTTAGTTATAAATGATTTGTTTAACGAGATCTCTGAACTGTTTAGGTTGGAGTAGCTATAGAAAGTTGATGCAATATGTACTTAGAGTATACAGATTTTTTTAAAGTCAGCAGAACACCATAAGATTTACAAAGTTTTCTTAAAATACACCATAAGATTTACAAAGTTTTCTTAAAATACAATGTTTCATGTGTAGAGAAATGGAACTCAAGATAAATCTAGAAAACTGAAAATTATGAGAACATTTTATGCACAATGGGTAAAATAACATTAGATGGAGAAAGGATTAGTGAGGCTGAATCTTTCACATATTTAATAACATATTTAGTACAGGTTCTCTTGAGTTGGCAAATCAAACAGTGGGCAGGCTGAAGAAAATTTGGAAATCAAATGGACTCGAATTACATACAAAAGATTATAGTTAAGTCTAGTACGACCTATATTGCTATATGGACAGAAGTCATGGTATGATAATGAAATTGTATAAAAGGTTGTGTTGATTTGAAAATACAGGTATAAGAAGAACGGTAGTATTAGGAGTCAGATAGCAGAATAGTCAGAAATGGTACCATAAGGAAATTATGTAAGTTCCATAGGTAGAACAGATAAATATGATACTGAGATGGGGATAGTTAGAACTTAAGTTTTGCACAAGCTCTGGGAAAATAGTACATGCAAGTGTGTTGAGTTCCTGCAGGCACCAGAAGAGTTGGAAGACCTAAAATTAGTTAGATGAGAAGTGTGAAAAGGGAAATTAAAGTGAAGATTTGTAGATGGCAGAACATAAGAAAGAGATGAGCATCAGAATTTCAGAGGCTCTTTGCAGCACTCAACATTAGGGGGAATGATGATGATTGTTGTGAAGTCTGAGTCTCTTTAAGGGCATGATTCAGATCAGGCTTCTCAGGTTAAGGTCAAGGGTCATGAGATCAGGACCCTTTCTACCTCCCAATTATAGCAGGAACCTGGAGATATTAAACCCCACTGATTTTTATTTAACCCTTAATGGACGGGCATCATCATATGAGTATCTGTAACAGGTGTTGAGTGATGGACAGGCTAATTCATATGAGTATTAATATTATGTGCCACATACTATTTGGATGAATTTAGCAGGGAAGATGTTCATAGCACTTCAGTGGTTGATAAATGACTTTTGGCAACAGTGTAGCTCAGCACAGGACACGGGGCGATTAGTGTGCCTTGAGACTTGATGGGGGAATGTATTGCCCCACTCTGTCCCATGACTTCTTATTTATTTGCTCATGTATGTATACAGGGATTGCTGGTGGTTTTAGCTCTTATCTTTTATGATAGTATGTCAACTATAATTGTAATTTTGCAAAGAAAAATTAGAAAAAACATGTATACCTCACAGAAAGTTACTGCATCTCTCCATCTCTGTAAATCTTGTAAATATTTTACAACAAATATACAGTACTCAGATTTTGTTACTGATTTTAGTTCTTATCTGTTATGATATTGTGTGAGCTGTAATTATAATTAAAAAAATTAAATTATTAGAAAAAAGCCATGTATAACTACGTAAAATTAGCATGTTGTTACGAGTGTCATGTAAAAGAGGCCCCACACAGGGTTGTAAAGTCACTTTCAACTTCATGTGGAAGGTATGGAAAAATGTTTAAAATTTTTTTCTTACACCACACCACATTATTTGCATGTCTTCCTCTTTCAATTGATGTGTTTTTTATTATTTGGGCAACCTTCAAGTTTGCCCAGTCTTGGGGGTGTGTTTAATATATATCCAGCCCATCACTAAGGGTTAAGGTTAATTATGTACAGATTCATGGATTTGTTCTCTTTAGGGTTGATAGTATTGGCTGTCTTATCTTCCTCATCTTCTTAATTCAGTTCTTGGTAGTCCTTACAGGGGTAGGAACTTGAGTTTCAGTTGCTTCTATGCTGCCCTGCATGAGTAAGTGTCCATTTACTTGCACAAAGAGACCTTCAAAATTTCCATCTATTTAAATATTAGAGTTCCTTTCCTACTTGTGACTCATTGCTAATTTTTTATTGAAGGGATTGTTACACAGATTCATCATCAACAAGACTTTCAAACTTCAATCTCCTGATTGAATATTAGGGCTCCTTTCCTATTTGTGATTCATTTTTGCTAATTTTTGTTGAAGGGGTGTTACAAAATTCATCATCAAAACCTTCAAATTTCAATCTGCAGTTTAAATAATAGGGTTCCTTTTCTACTTGTGACTCAATATTAGCTCATTTTAATTGAAGGGATGTTACACACACACATTCATCATCAAGACCTTCAAATTTCTATCTTCTGTTTGAATATTAGGGTTCCTTTCCTACTTGTAACTCATTTTTGCCTGTTTTGATTTAACCCTTACTGGACGGGCATGATCAGTTGAGGAACTATAACAGGTTTTGAGTAAATGCTGGGCTAACTCTTATGAGGATTAATATTGTGCATCATACAGCTTGGGTGAAATTAGCGGGAAAAATGTTCATAGCACTTCAATGGCCCATAAATGATTTATGGCAACTTTATTAGCTCAGTATGGGAGAGAGGTAGAATGGTCAGCCCTGAGATTTCATGGGGGCCATGTACTGCCTCTCCCTAGCTCCAGGGCATCTTTTTTTTTATTGGCTCAAATTTACCCAAGGATTGATATTGGTTTTAGCTCTTATCTTTTATGATAGTAGTTCAGGTATAATTGTAATTTTCAAAGTAAAGTGCAAAGAAATATTAGAAAAAGCATGCATACCTCACAAAAAGGTACTGCATCTCCCCATCTCAGTAAATCTCATAATTATTTTAAAATAAATATACTCAGAATTTGTTACTGATTTTTTTGCTTATCTGTTTTGATGTTGTGTGAGCTGCTTTATTGCTTATCTGTTTTGATGTTGTGTGAGCTGTAATTATAATTTTACAAAATAAAATATGTATACTTTGTAAAATTTGCATATTTTTACAAGTGTTTTGTAAGAGGCCCCACACAGGGTTGTAAAGTCACTTTCAATGGTACAGAAAATTTTTTACATTTTTTCTTATACCATGTGCATTTGCATATCTTCCTCTTTTTCCAATGATGTGTTTTTTTTTTTTTTTTTTTTTTTTTTTTTTTTTTTTGGCCGACCTCAAAGTTTGCCCAGTAGGGGGCTGTGCTTAATATGTATTTAGCTTGTCCCTTAAGGGTTAATGGATGTTACAAACAGAATCATGGTTTTGTACTCCTAAGGATCTCTTGTGGTGGCAGGACAGGTTTTACCTGCTAAGATTTGTAAGTTTCCAGTGCTATGGATGTAGTACATCTCTAAACTCCAGGTGCTCATTTTTACTCCATCAAAGCCATTCTTTTTAATAGCTTGGGTAACCACCATAGCACAGTTACATCACTTCCAAGTTACTATTTGTGCTAAGTAAAAGTAATGGGCATGGGGTGAAATTAAGCTAAGTAAAAGTAATGGGCATGGGGTGAAATTAATATAATTTTTCTTTTTCATTACAACAATAATGTTTTTATTAGCAATCCCAATTGCCATCTTTAATAGCCTTCACTCTTGTAAGGCTTTAGGATTTTATTCATGTTTATTAGCTTTCCCTCATTATTTCAGTGCAGTGGAAGGATATACTGTGTAGTGAAGGGGCACATTCTTTCTAGTTGCTGTACTTAACCAGTGCCTTGTTTTCCATGCAGTTTCTGTCACCAGTTTCCATGAAAAAATCAAGTTCATTCAAGTTTTATGGTTTGATAATATGGTTTTGATAGAAATGATGGATGGCCTTTGAAAATTGCATTTCATATAATAACCCTTTCCCACCTTTGCTCTTCAAGTAATGTTTGTATGTATGTGTTTCAGAGATCACTTAGTGTGTCTGAAATTGATACACAAAACAAGAGAAGGAAGTTTAACTATTCTGGAGGCATTAGTGGAATTGATCCTGGAAGAAGCCTGAAAGTAAATAAAAAGAAAAAGCAGAAAAAGAAGAAATTTGTTTCTAGTAATAAAGTAGATAATAAAAATGAATTACCTGTGAAAAATGAGAAAGCAGCAGAAAAAATCACAAAATCAGGCAAGAAGAACAAAAGGAAAGTTCTCAGCAGTCAAGTAAGTAATGAAAGTGAAGCCTTGGCAAAAAATGCTGATAAAGCAAAGGATAATGCAAATGCAAGTTCACCTGAAAAGAAGTTTGATGTCCACAAAAAGAAGCAGCAGCTCAGGAAAGGTTCAAAGTCATGGTCACCCAAGATGAATAAGGAAAACTTAACAGGTACTAAGAAAGGAAATAAAAAAGTAATCCAGAACAAAAAGAAAAGTAAAAAGCACACAAAAGGAAAAGCACTTTCATGACTGTCACTTAAAAAAACTGTAGTTTGAGGTGAAGGAAGGAAATTTGGAAGAAATTGTAAATGATTTGGCATACAGGTAGTAGTAGAAATCCAGCTGTAATATGCATATTTGGAGTTATATAATAAATTTATCAGTTTACAAAAACTTTTTCATTGCCAATACTGTATTAGGTATTAAAATATAATAAATTTATCAGTTTAAAAACATTTTTTTCATTGCCAATACTGTATTAGGTATTAAAATATTTGACTACTACAAAATCATGAGAATACAGTGTATGAGAAATTTCTCTAGCTATGTAGAAGAAATTAAAATTCAAAGCCATATTTATGCTTGTTGTCATCTAGAATTTATAGTTAATGTGGATGTTTTCTTTAAAAAGGCAGTTTTATATAAGTAACTTACCAAATAATTACATAGCTATAGTTTCTACTTTACGCGGCAGCTCAAAATTCGAAATTCATGGTAGCACTCTTTTGTTTTGGGTGTAGGTATGCTGCCCCGCCCACTATTGGGGAAGAATAGGTACAACTTAGCTAAGGAGCTCAATTCGTTTCTGCTGGTTAATGACTGAACAACAGTTATTAGCAGCTCTCGTTTTCGCTTTCACCAGATGGTCAGAGATCACCTTTGGTGAAGTACTCTTTGATTTTTGGTAGCGCAGCTATCTAGCTTAGCTAGAATTTTGGATACTTCGATTGTGACTTTTTCACTTGGAATTTTTTACCATTATGTCGGACTCTAGTTTATCCAACATTAGGTACTGCAGCAAAGGCTGCAAAACTAGACTTACGTCGGCAAAATACGACGCACACACCATTTGTTGTACTTGTAGGGAACAAATTTGCTCTCCTGATTTGAATTGTGACGAATGTAAAGACTGGGAAAAGAGTAAATGGAAGACGTTACAGACACACTTAGACAAATTGAAATGTGAACGTATTAGAAAAGCTACAGCTAGGACCGAAAGAAAGGCTTCTGCTAGTGTAGGTCATGCTTCAAGGGACAATATTGATGTTTTGCCTATCCCTTCAATGCCTGTGACAGCTTTTTCTCCCATTTCTAGTCCTCCAGCTTTTCCTGTCACTCCTGTACCTAGCTCTCATTCTGCTGAACCCAATGCCATTGCCAGCTTAGAAGCACGGGTAAATAAAAAATTGAATTTACTTGTGAATACTGTTTCCCAAATTGGGAATTCTGTGAAGGTCCTAATGGACAAATTTAATAGTGTTGTGTCGAGTGAAGTGTCAGTGGAGGGGGCGGCTGTTCGTCCCTCCGATGCTCCTAGACCAAGGTCCCTGCTAAACTCCCCTTGCAAACATGGGAGGAAGCAAACTGGCAGTCCAAGGGAGGTCGGTGGGGTTTGCCCACGAGCAGTTGTCGCCTCATCCGAGCCTGTTGTCCACTGATCCCAGGCTGCGGAAGAATACCATTGGAAAGGTATTAGAATGGATACCCATACCCTTTCTTCAAGTGATTCAGACTCTCCCACATCTAAGAAACACAGTGACCGTTTTGCAAATGTATCTAGGCCACTGAAAAGGCCAGGCACTTCAAATGGATTCAGATTCACCCCCGTCTCATAATTCTCATTCCTTTTCATGTGCGAAAAAGCACCCAGTGTACATCAGTAATGTGCATAAGCGCTAACTCACGGATCGTTTGGCATCTGAGCTTTCGCCTTCAGAGCGCGCACTCTCGCCTTACCTGTTCGGGAGCACCCAGATTCCAAGTTAGAAGAACCCGTGTTTGACCGCTCGGAATGGGAACGTCAGATCACAGAGCGCCCATCCTTGGCGCGCCAAGTGTCCGCGGACAATGCAGTTGCTTCCCAGGAGTCAGTGTCTGCTTCAACAGCGGGTGGGCGCCTATCATCCATGCGCCCAGTCGATGGGGGCACCTCTCCCTTCCACCCCACTTCTAATGTCTTCATAACCCCGCAACAAGAATTTCCGTCGGCTTCTCAAGACCCTTCTTTGGCGCCGCTTCAACTCCGGCTTGACAAAGTGTTGAGCCTTCTTGAAAAGCCAACTCCAGCGCTACAGGACACCGTGGAACCCCCCAGGATCACCCGTTTTGTCCGCCGAGAAACCTGCAGAAGAGGAATAACCTACCTCTCATTACTCGGCTCTACTCAGGTTTTTCCTGATCTGCTACCCATCGTTCTTCTCCCCAGTCGTCCCATTATTGCTGGGTTCAGCCTACCTGATGCGACAGCCACCAGGTACCGCCAGACTTCCATGTATGGTGTTGTCTTCGTCATCGAAGAAAGCTTTCGGCTGCATGGATGCCTGGCTAGCAGAGAAGAGGAAAATCAGGAAGGCAGTTTTTTGTGCGCCTCCCTCCCACTTAATAAGGCAGAAGT
Organism: Macrobrachium rosenbergii; assembly: GCF_040412425.1. Classification (NCBI taxonomy): domain Eukaryota; kingdom Metazoa; phylum Arthropoda; class Malacostraca; order Decapoda; family Palaemonidae; genus Macrobrachium; species Macrobrachium rosenbergii. The sequence continues at coordinate 32,642,382 of NC_089790.1, forward strand.
ACCTGTCTTATGCAACTGGAGAAGCTCCGTCCTTGGGAGTTTCTGCCTCCTCTCAAGGGGACTTCTCCAGTATTATAGATGCTTCTCGTTGTTCAACTTTCACTTCGGCCAGAATTCTTTTCACAACCTTGGAGTTGGACCATCTTCTCAAAGATATATTCAAAGTCATTGAGATTTCTAGTTTTCTAGATTGGATGGTAGGAGCCCTAGCTAAGATGATAGAAGACTGTGTGTCCCTACAAGAGAACTTCGCTTCGGACTGGCAGGGAGTACTGGGGTGCGCGGACAGAGCTGTAAGAGATGGAGCAGTAGAACTTGCAACAACCATCTTCACAACGGGAGTCCTTAAGAAGCTAGATTTGTGGTGCTCGTATATGGCAAAAGGGGTCATTCCATCAGAATGTTCTTCGCTTCTATTTGCACCCCTAGACAAGGATAGTCTGTTCCCACTGGAGACACTGGATCGGATTTCAGTGGATTTACAGAAGAAATCAACTCAAGACCTCATCACTCAATCCACCAAAAGAACTAAGTTCCCTGCAAGAGCCACTTCAAGTGCAACTCCTAGGATGTCGTCGCCCATGCAGCAACAACCCTTTCGAGGTGGTAGAGGCCGTCTCCAGTCCCGACCTAGAACTAACCTCCGAGCCTCCAGGCCATCTAGGAAACCCTTTAATAAGTCTAACCTTAGAAAATGAGACTCCTGTCCTCCGTGTTCCAGTGGGAGCAAGACTTTCCCATTTCTGGACAGTATGGGAGAAGAAAAATGCGGAACCGTGGGTGCTGAAGGTATTAAGAGAAGGATATGCAATCCCCTTCAGGGAGAAACCTCCCTTAGTAACCTCTCCCATCAACTTAGCAGCCTACTAAGTAGACTCAGAGAGGTTTTCAGCCCTATCTCGGGAAGTGTCAGCTCTTCTAGAAAAGAGAGCCGTGGAAATAGTCGAAAATGTAAACACAAGGGGATTTTACAACTGCCTTTTTGTGGTTCCCAAGTCATCGGGGGGATGGAGACCTGTTCTGGACGTCAATACCCTGAACCGCTTCGTTCAAACAACGAAATTCAAAATGGAGAAGAATCAGTTGGTTTTGTCGGCCATCCATCAGGGAGACTGGATGGTTACGGTCGACATGCAAGATGCGTACTTCCATATTCCAATTCATCCGGACTCCAGGAAGTATCTAAGATTCGTGTTCCAGGACAGAGTCTTCCAGTTTTGGGCACTCTGCTTCGGACTATCCACGGCCCCTCAAGTTTTTACCCGGATACTCACTCCCCTAACGAAATGGCTATATCTTTTGGGGATAAACATTTCTCTGTACCTGGATGATTGGCTCCTACGCTCCCCCTCGAATTCTCAGTGCACGGAGGACCTGCAGAAAACTCTTCGTCTCGTCCAAGAATTGGGACTTTTACTAAACTTCAAGAAGTTACAGTTAGTCCCAACTCAGTCTATTCTATATTTGGGGATAGTGATAGACTCTCAGAGTTTTCGGGCTTTTCCATCCCAACAAAGGGTACTTTCTTGCTGCAAGAAAGTCCAGGACTTTGTAACTTGCAACTCCTGCTCAGCCAACGCATGGATGAGTCTTCTCGGGACTCTTTCTTCCATCGAGAAGTTCGTTCCATTAGGCAGGCTACATACAAGAGCACTGCAATTTTACCTCATGGCCAATTGGAAAAGGAAGTCATTCCTGGACTCATTTGTTTTCAGCATCACTCCCCAAATAAAAGACCTCAGGTGGTGGCTAGCAGAAGACAGATTCTCGACAGGAAGGTCTGTGGCTCCAACGAACCCCGACCCAACGTTATTCTCAGACGCTTCGAATCTGGGTTGGGGAGCCCTTCTCAACAACATGGTCCCCTTCTGAAAGAAACCTCCACATCAATGTGAAGGAACTAAAAGCGATTCATCTGGCCCTTCAACACTTTGCAATGCTAACCTGCCACAAAACCGTAGCGGTTCATTCAGACAGCATGACCGCCCTAGCGTATATCAAGAATCAAGGAGGGACCCATTTTTTTACGCTCTATGAAGTGACAAAGGATTTTCTTCTTTGGGCAAAGAGCAACAAGACCCAAGTACTGACTCGCTTCATTCAGGACAAGATGAACGTCCTTGCGGATGAATTGAGTCGTGGAAAACAGGTCCTACCGACGGAATGGACACTCAATCCACAGGTGTGCATCGACCTGTGGAAGCTGTGGGGAAAGCCGTTGATAGACCTGTTCGCGACATCAAGGAACAATCGTCTTCCCTTGTAATGCTCCCCAGCTCCAGACCCACAAGCATGGGCAACAGATGCCATGTTGCAGGACTGGTCGAACCTCGACCTTTATGCCTTCCCTCCCTTCAGCATGGTGAGGGAAGTGTTGAGGAAGTTCAATTCACACGACAACATGTCAATGACACTAGTCGCTCCCTTTTGGCCACACAAAGAGTGGTTCCCCGATCTGTTGAGCCCATTGACAGACTTCCCAAGGCTGCTTCCTCTGAGGAGAAATCTTCTCAGACAGCCGCACTTCCTCCGACACTATCAAGGGTTATCCACTCTCGGTCTGACAGGCTTCAGACTGTCAGGGAGCTTGTCAAAGCAAAAGGATTTTCAAGAAAGGCTGCAGAGGCTATTGCTAAGTGCAGGTGACAATCTTCCTCTGCAGTTTACCAATCCAAGTGGGCAGTTTTTAGGAAGTGGTGCCGAGAGCGAAAGACTTCCTCTTCTCAAACGTCTGTAACCCAAATAGCAGATTTTCTTCTATATCTCAGAACATTGAAAGGACTCTCAACATCTACCATCAAGGGTTACAGAGTGATGTTGAGTTCAGTATTCAGTCATAGAGGATTAGACCTGTCTTCAAACCAAGACATCGGTGACTTAATCAAGCATTTGAGCACTACTAAGCAAGCTAAACTCTCAGGAGTCGCTTAGAACTTGGACGTGGTCTTCAACTGGCTTTCAGGACCATTGTTTGAACCTTTGGAGTCGTCGTCATTTCGAAATCTTATGAAGAAGACATTATTCTTGGTGGCACTGGCTACAGCCAAGAGAGCCAGCGAGCTTCATGCCCTTGATAGAAGGATAGGCTTCTCACAAGGCAATGCAGTATACTCGCTAATTTTGGATTTTTTAGCCAAAAATGAGGACCCGGCTAACCCTTGGCCTCGCTCCTTTTCTATCAAGAGCCTCTCAGAAGTACTAGGCCCAGCCGATCAAGAAAATGTCCTCTGCCCAGTATGAGTTCTAAGGGTACACCTCGAGAGAACCAAAAACCCTAGAGGATCAGCCCCTAATCTTTGGTGTTCCGTTAAAAACCCCAGCCGTCCTTTGTCCAAGAATGCACTGTCATTCTTTTTAAGATCCGTGACTTCGGAAGCACATTCGGGAGTTCAAGACAAATTACTACCCTTGTGCAAAGTAAAGACTCATGAAATAAGAGCTGTGGCAACGTCTTTGGCTTTTAAACGTAACCTGTCTCTCTCTTCAATTTTGCAAACACTTTTGAGGTGCAAGTCAGTGTTTGCCATGTTTTACTTACGGGACGTTGAAACAGTGTATGAAAAATGCAGTACTTTAGGTCTGTTCTTCACAGCTGGCATGGTATTGGGGGATGAAGGATAGGAGGAACGCCTTCCCTTTTCCTCTATCCACTCTCCTTGAATAAGGGCAGTCGTACTTCTTGGGAAGTTTGGTGGACACTGAGTCTTGAGTGTCACCAATTGGTATTTTATGTGGTATAGGTTAATTTTATCTGGTCTTTGTTACACTATTGTACTGTGCCCAGAGCAAGGGCAGATCCACATATTATTTATGTGACCCATTGGAATTGTTAGCTTTGGCAACCTGTGACTGACCTCCTATGTTGCAAAGCACCCACTCTGTAGAGGTGACTCTTGGCTCTACCGCCACACCGCTACAGGTCGAGAGGAGCCACGACCAGAGGCAGTACCCGTCTGCTGTTGCTCCCTCACCAGGTAAGGTTACAACAAGCATTCCAAGATGCTAGCTAATTTGCTATCCCAAATTATCCCCCATGTCGAGTAGTTTTTTGGAGTATATGCCCATTCATCCCACCTCCATTCAATGTGGGATTCAGCTAAGTAATTATTTGGTAAGTTACTTATATAAAAATGACATTTTTATAATAAAATAAAGTTTTATATATACTTACCAAATAATTACATGATCAGAGCCTGCCCTCCTCCCCTCTCATGGACATGGAGCATAAACGAACTGAGCTCCTTAGCTAAGTTGTACCTATTCTTCCCCGATAGTGGGCAGGGCAGCATACCTACACCCAAAACAAAAGAGCGCTACCGCGAATTTTGAATTTTGAGCTGCTGCGTAAAGTAGAAACTATAGCTATGTAATTATTTGGTAAGTATATATAAAACTTTATTTTATTATAAAAATGTCATTTTTGCTGTTAAATGCACCTCTTTTTAATACTTATTTTAAATATAAAGGCATGTGTCCTTTTGCAGTCATGGAACAAGGTAAACAATAATCAAAGAGAATGTTGCAGATTTCTGGGGAAGGAGCAACCTTTAGAGTTAGGTATGAGCAGAACTGCTTCCTCTTCTTGAACAAAACATTAGTAAATGAAGGTAACATTTCTCACTCTTCTTGAACAAAAATTAGTAAATGAAGGTAACATTTCTCACAAAGTGTCATTAATCGTCCTGTTGATAAAACATGGGCTCTAAAGACTCGTCTAAAATGTAGACTTCTTCCAGCGATACAAAATCTTCAAGCTAGTGTAAGGAATGAGAAATGGTACAAAATGAAAGTTCAGCAAATGATAACACCTCAAAGACTCAGAAAAATAATTTAATAAAATTTTCAGACAAACTGTTTGACCACAAAACTTTAACCATCTCCAATGCTCTACTTTACTGGATCTAAACAAGAGAAGCAGTCTGTCTTGAACTGAAGTCTTCAGAGCCGACATAGAACGAATATCATATGAGGCAGCTCTATGCAGCCTCATAAAGGGAGGAAGAAAAGTAGAAGCATTCTTAAAGGAAGCCTTATGCACCACAACACAATAAGTTTCCTCAAAACATATCTTAACTGAGATGGAAAGCTTCAACCTTTTCATCTTTTTAACTGGAGCTGAAGTGCTGGAAAACAGCAAAAACAGTCTACCATCACTTTAAATTCTCAACCGTCTACAAGCCGCCTAAAAATGCAAAATGACTCTTGCACCTCAAACTACGCCTCTGTAAGTGCCAACAAAGAAGCTGGAGTGAGAGAAATAGACTCCTCAAGCAAAGCAACAGGCAAGGCAGTAAGGAAGATATACTTTTGTTGTGAAACACCTGAGGCGCCAAGAGGCGGCCGAGAAAGTGATTATGTAACAAAGACAGGTAGAGTGGTAGATGAATAGGAAGCTGGCTGGGAGGGAAGAGGGGGAGTGAGTTAGTGAGGCCTTAGGAGATGCCCCACCACCTGACGACGACAGTTCACATATCAAAAATACTTCTAATATAGCATTTAGTTTAGTATCCACAGAGATTCCTTCTGAAGAGGCAGAAGGAGCTGCAGAAGACACATTTGAGGTGGTAGATGAGGAATGGCCAATAACACTGATAGACACACACATGAGAGAGGGAAGTGAAGGTTATGAGGAGAAAGAGGAAACAAGCAGGAATGAAACTGCAGAGGGAAATAACAAATAGGTTGAGATTGCAAGGCAGAAACAGAAGTAACAGGCTAAACAGTAGGCTGAAAAACATTAACTTGAGTATCAGAACTTCTAGCAGATGAAACACTAGCCTTGTTTCAGTGGTTATCTCCTATGTTACTGGGTCCTAATTAACTTGACATCATTATAATCAGAACTTATGATGGTGAAGGTGGTAACTAGTGCACTGACTTCCATTAACCAAACCAATCCTTAGGCAACTGAGGACGACCAGCTGTCTGAAATGAGACAGAGGTGTTGGGGGGGAGGGGGGGGGAGGTTACAAGACAACCTCTCCCAGAGACATGACCCGGTTCCCTAACAGTGGAGACTTCTTACAGGCACAGGGTAGTCCTAAGCTTTGGTTATTGATGGTCAAGGCCACTGACACCTTTTCTACTGGGGAGAATGTGGATAAGAACACAGCATGGGAAGAGCTAGTTTCTTTACCAACAAAAATCTGGTTAAACCATTAACGGATTCCAAAATCAGACTAGCATCCTGTTCTACTTCATCAAACCACTTTTCCTGAACTAAAGGGGGACCAGAAGACAGAGCTATGGTAGAGGCAACAGGAAGTGGAACTGACAGAAGGGAGAGAAGAGGGAAAGGAGAGATAGTACGAATTGGTGAGGAAACCAGAAGTTAGGTAACCAGCTTATGCCTTCTCAACCTATCTGCAGCCATTTTCTTACTGTAACTAAGGACTTTCTTCATCACTACATTATACAAGCCCTACATTTCTCACACCAAAGGTTAAGGTCACACTTTTGGCCCCCTACAACTGACACAAAATACAGTGCCTATCTATTTCTGATGAGTACATCCTGTTCACACAAGTCGTTGTGGCAGAACCTAATATCCTGTTTACTGTTTGCAGTTTGACAGCCAAAATAGAAAATGCTTAACATCACCAATCACGATGACAACAAGAATTCTGATGAACTAAAACATATGAAACCCACCTGGTGGATAACAGGTGAACTAGACAAACAATGCATTGTTATAATAAATTCATTGAAAAACTACACTAATTAATGCTGTATCAATCAAAGCCACAATGCTTCAATGCACCTAACATGAAAAGAATGAGAAAATATCAAACCACTAGCAGGTTCAGGCAATAAACTATATATTGTAAACCATAGTGAACTACCTTATATGATAAAGACTCCTACAGTTTCTACTTTACAAGTTACAAAAAGCAATTCTGAATTTTACTCAACTTTGCACAAAACTGTAATCTTAACCCTATCCTAGTTTTATTAGTCAAAAAGGACACAAAGATTATATCTCTAAACTGAAGTATGCCTTTCAGACATTTATGTTAATGGGGCTAATTCTTTGATATATCTCTTTCATTGTCAACAATACATTCAACCAAATTATACATACTTGATGAGAAATGTTGTCTCCTGAATTTAATGTTCTTGTTTCACAGCAGATACTGATATATATCCTTGGTGCAATTGGTGTCCAGTCAACTTGCCCCATTTATGCTTCATGCTGCAAACACTTTCCTGAGAAGAGGAGGAAGAAGTTAAGAACATCAAATCGAGATCTTTTGGCTTACAAGGCATTGTAAAATGTGAGATAGTTTAGCTTCCAAGGTATTATGATAAAATAAAATCAGTTATAACCAGGCCCCAGCATTCTATACCTAGTCCCCTCTTACTAACAGGGACACAAATGGAACATGATCTCTTTAGACTAGGGTCGATCATCCGAAGTCTTTTATTAAGGATATGTATTTGAAACATTTAGTCACAGCTATGGTAAATATTAAAGTAAATAAAAATTGGATTTCAGTGCAAATTTCATCAGCTTAAGGTTCACTGTGCAAATTATAATACAGAGTTCTGTAGTATCTGAATTAAAAAGTATTATTATTACTTCTACTTGGGCTTGGCTATAACATCTATACAACTAGTTCAGCACTTCCATGTAATCTGCTAAAATGTTTTAGCACCAATAAGATCCCACCTCTTTTTTTTATTTATCTTGAATTCTCCAAGTACCACACTTTTCTAGTAGGCTTACACACATTCAGAACACTGACTGAATTTAAAAGGGTATTTTTGTAAGGAATCACATAATAAACTGCATAATACTAAGATTATTTACATAAAAGTTATGAAAAACAGATCGTCTTCCCAGGATATTTTCATACTGTATTGACAAGTATTTATCAAATTAGCTTTCTATTCAAGAATATTCTATGAGGTACAGTATTGGTATTTACAATCCACAAACTTCAATTAACAATCTTCATTTTGTCCCAGACCACAGTCCAAAACTTCAAAATACATTATCTTGGTTTTCTGTAAGACTCAATTAACAATTTTCATTTTGTCTCCGACCACAATCGAAAACTTCAAAATACATTATCTAGACTGTCTGTCACACTAACCTCTAGAACTTTAGTTTCAGCCCCAAACAACTATTTCTATCCCAGACACCACGTTTTCATTTATCAAACACTTACCTTTGGATTACAAGGTATTGCAATACACCCAGAAGTGTCATCAGGAGGTCCAGTGTGCACAGAGAAAGGAAACCATACTCACCCAACAGTAACTAAGTTACCATCCACTTCAATGTGGTTATGGCCTGATAATTGCTAACTTACTGTGGCAAAGGTTATCAACAGTCATTACCTTCAAGTTATAGCTGCTCATAACAAAAAGAATCTAATCATAAGCTATAAATCCCTTTGCAGTAAATACTATGACATCTGGTAATCTGACCTCTTGCCAAATGCTATTCATCTCTGGAAAACAGCCTCCAGTGTTTGTAGTAAAAGATAGCTAATCACCATTGAAATTTGTGGTAGCTTCAACCAAAACTCCTCACTGTGCTGCACAAGAAACCAAGTAAAAAAAAAAAAAAAAAAAAAAAAAAAAAAAAAAAAAACTATCTAAACCAATGTTTCACTTACATAGCATATCAGCAAAATTCCTTAAGCCTTCACCTTGAGGGGCTGGAAATAAATCTTACCTTCCTTTCAGTGAGAGAAAGTTAACAATTACAGTAGTTTAGTTGAGCAACATTTTGTTAACTTCCAAAAGCCCCACAAAATATCAGTTTTAAAAGTAAATTTGTGTTTTTCTTATGTATACAAACCAAAGCCTTAAATGTAGGAGTACTCCTCTGTACGTGCTAGAATCAGTCACTGAAACTCAGTGAAAGCACAAAACTGGTGATAGGAAAATGAGTGGAAGGAACCCCTGAAGCCCCACTCACCTGCTATCATCAAGCATTTTTCCTTTAGCATCTCGGATTATGCAAGCAGGTTGAGGTGGGATTATGATACAAGGCTCTGGTATGTATTCATAAGGAAAAGAAATTCATCTGATACTATGGGAATATAAACCATTGCCTTTTATGTATGACACTCACTCCTTAGGTGGAAGGAAAGACCGACAGTCTCTCTACTGACCTGCAAGGTAAGTTGAATCTCTGCCTGGAAATGCCATGCTCCTTCATGATCATGAGCACAGGAGCAATAACTCCTGTTTACCTCCTAAACAACCTGGCATAGGGATGCAAGACTAATAAGTCTCTGAGCCAGAGTAAGATGTATCTGAACTCTCACTCCAGGATAACTGAAGTGAACCAAGATATGCCCTAAAGATAAGGCAACACAGGTCAGAGGGCAGCTATATACCCAATGAACACATCTCTGAGATGTTCCAAAGTGTTCTTAGAACTGCCACATTAATTGTACAATACTAAGTATATGCATTTCTCCTCAAGCTCAACTATACTGTAATAATAAAAGGTCAATGGGAGGGACAAGATTTCCATGTCTTAAGGAGAGTATTAGTAAAATTACAAGTCTTTTGGGTGGCTACGATATTCTTTTACAAAAAGTAACTTACCGGTATAGTACAGCAGAGATTACACTTATTCACAGACATTTTTATCAACAATTCTTGTGCTACTCAATGGACTTCTTGTTATGTACAGACAACTAGAATGTACACATTCCAAGAGAGAGCTAATAGTTATGTGAAAAAATAGCTAAGAAGGGAGGACAGATAGAGATAATGAAATGGACTCCATACTGGTCAAAGGCAGATTAACAAAGAAAATTTTAAATTTTACTCCTGAAGTTCAGACGACACTGATTAGCTGACTGGCAGCCATTGAAAAATATAAGTAACTATTTATAGAAAAGAATCCTTGGTTGGTCAGAGGGTAAAAAAAAGCACAAAAACCTTGTTGCAGAAAATGGACCCTTATTAAGGTAAACCTGCTGCTGACATTACACATACTAAGGCTTCTCAACTTCAATTAGCTGTACTCAAGCTACCATCTATCTGTGCAATTTGATCAAGGTAAAAGAAGGACCAGGAGGAAGACAAGTTTAGAGTAGCCTCTCATTTAAGAGTTCTGCTACAATCTGTGAACCTGGAGCAAAAGATAAATACATCAGGTGACCCTGTTTACCTTCCTCCACTTTCAATGAAAAATAGGGACTAAATCTAATAGTATATTATTCATGAGTTAGTATCTTCCCAAAACATAACTTTTCACTTTTCCATATACCAGCCTCTCTTAGGAAACTGAAACTGAATTAGAAATGATTTCTTTTCAGGCTATGCCCTCTGAATTCAGGTGTTCTAAATCCAGGAGGCAATAGCTAAGTGTATTGCAATTCTTGCTCGTCAGTAGAAATTTGTCTCAAAATAAAAATAGCACACTTGACTGCTCAAAGACACCCAAAGTACAATGTACAATTAAGTATGTACAGTACATTGTATTATTAAATACGACATCCTCTATCAGATTGTCAAATTGGGCCCCAAATACTTTTATTTAACCTAATTCTCAAATCTAGTTTGACTGGCTAGACTTAAGCATCACAGCCTTTGCTGCACTGTGGCATCTGACATGATTAACCTTTAAATGCTAGTCAAGAGCCAGTAAATTACTGTCTGACATGACAATACTAATGTGGTGATTTTGTTCTTTTATAAGAATTCCATTTGTGAGTAAACTTACACCTATATTCTCATTTGGCCAACACTTCAAATACCCAATCCTGACTAAGACATAGCCCACTTAATGGCTCAACATTGCCTTACGAAAACTGCAGAACTGAGGTGAACAAATTTTTGATTAAAGAATTTATTTAAAAACTGCAATTTTCACTGACATTACAATAATTCAGTATGTTACTAATTTGGGTTCTCATTCTGTGACACTATCCCACCTTATACAGCTTCTTGGTCAAAATATGAAAAATCCTGATCTAAGTCATCAAAATAGGCAGAAAATGACAACATCATAATAGGTGGACATTAAGACTCAATAAATCTAATTAGCATTCTGTACTACACAATCTATTTGAAATATAATACAAATTTCTATAAACTTTTAAGCAGAGAACTGAAAACTGTTACACCAATGAAACAAACTCTTACAATTAAGAGAAAAGAGTTGAGTGACATCAGACAAACCTTATTGTTTGTGGTGGGTCTGATGTTTGTGCTTCCAAAAGCACCATTTACAGATGAAATAAAAACTTCCACAATTTTGTTCATGCAGTGTATTCAGTAGTTAATATCCATTGAACTGTAAAAGAAATTCCATAGTTAATCACCTACATAAACCGGTAAGTTTTTTGTGCCCATTACATACATAAGGTACTTGATTCAATCTCATTCTATAGATTTCTATTGCTAACAAATCAGAATGAAGATAGACATTTATATGAAACAGCAATTTTTAAGCATATTGAATTTTCCTACATATGGAAACAAAACATTTTTCTAAAGTATAGTACTGTCATTTGTATTTTCATAGGTACAGTATACAAACCAAAGCCTTTTGTGTAAGAATGTTCCTTAGTCCAAGCTTGAACTGGTAGTTGACATTCGGTTTTCAAAAGGGTGAGTGGGGAAATAGCCCCACTCATCTCCTGTCATCTGATAAAAAAATGGGGGACTGATGTGGGGAATATGATAAAAAGTGCTGGTTTGTGTTCCTCATTTTTATAAAAAAATACTTGAAAAATTTATTTGTTTATATGGAAAACCAGTCTATTGCCTTTTATGCAAAAGACTCACTCATTACATGGGAGGTTTTGTTTCAACTGTGTGGGTAGTTTAATCTCCGCCCAGAAATGTCAGATTACCAGCCATGAGTGTGAGTAAGAAAATGACAACTCCTGTAACCTCCTATTCAGTCTGGCACAGCGATAACTACAATAGGGCCTTGAGCCTTAATAAGATATGTCTGAGATTTCATTTGAAAATTAAATCCTGAGAGAGCCAAGGGTGATCCTATGTGGGGTGACATAAGTTGGAAGGCAGCTAAATCTTTTCAATAAAATTGATGGGTCCAGATCATAGCTCTATTGCCAGCTCCCCCTTCTTTTCACAGTTAAAAGAGAGTTATATCTTCTCTATGCCTAAATTATAGGCTAAGATGTCTGACCTGCAAGAACTGAAGAGGAGATGGGGGGGGGGTTAAGTTTGTGATAACTAACTGGGCAAAAAAGGTTGAAACCACTATTGATGCATGTGATATCAATAGTATTTCTTCATTGAGAGACTCCTTGAAGGAATATTTACAGAAAGTCCAGGAATTGGATAACAAAATATTGGATCTGACAGATCCTGGAGGACAACCTGACCAAATTATGAATCAAGCAGAATACAGTAGAACCCAAGTCCTCGACCGTAACAGAATTCGACATAATCAGATTTCGACGCGAAATGTCAAGTAAATTTTGCGTCGGAGCTCAAACAACAAACCAGAATTCAACCCAATGAATCATATGACGTTTGGAAACAAAAGTGTTTCTGTTGGCGTTGTTGGTGGCGTTCTTCCCACATGTATTCAAGTGTTTAAAGCCCACACACACTGCTGCTGTGTTTGGAGAAGTACACGCTTGTACAGGTATATCATCATTTTTTTGGCTTTCTGAACTAAATTTTTATCTAATCATGGGTCCCAAGACAGTCGTTACTGACAAGCAGAAGAGAAAGACAGTAAGAACTTATTGAGAAGTATGAAAGAGGCATTCATGTGACTGAATGTAAACATTTATGTAATTAGTACCGTGATACACCACCAGGATGGTGCTTTGGTTTGTTTACATGTACTCATGCAACAAGCTGCCGAGTGCCGATGTAACTTAGGAAATTTATCTTAATTTTATGATAACAGACATACAGTAATAGGCTTATTTTTAATACTGTATTATTAATTTACTGTAATAATCAGGCTTGTTTTTCAATATTATTATTAACAACAGTTTTGTGTGTACCCATTACAGTACATTCTGGTGGTGCCTATAGGCTACCTAGCCTAGCCTATGGCTCGTTACACCATTGGTGATACGGCTGCATTTTTTATACAGTATGCATTTAAAAATGTAAAAAGTGCTTCTAATACGGTACGTTATTTAACTCTGAACTTATTTAATTGTAATTTGTGTAATGTTTTGTATAAAAAGGCAAGGTTGGGGTAATGACTGGTGGTCAGGAACGGATTAATCCATTTTCAGTTATTTCTTTTGGGAGAAATTGGTTCGGAATTCAACTAAACCAAATCTCGACGCTTCTTCTGGAATGGATTAGCGTCGAGGACCATGGCTCTATTGTTTAGCCTAAAGGTAGGCACTGAAATTCATAGCTGTAAGAGGTGAACCTAGTGCACCGATATCGCCTGTTAAAGCTACTGTGAAGTTACCCAAATTATATCTCAAACTTTTCGATGGTGATGTATTGGAATGGAATTCATTTTGGGAACTTTATGAAGTATCAGTGCACCAACGTACTGATTTTGAAAATATACAGAAGTTTTCTTATTTGAAGGGCCTATTGGAAGGTGAGGCTCTGGAACTGATATCTGGTTTTAAATTAGGTGATAAATATTTACAAGCAGTGAATCTGTTAAAAGAGACCTACGGCAGAAAAGATGAAATCAAGTTGTGTTTAGTTAGAAAACTCTTCCAAACCGAGACTCCCAAGGCAGATGCAGAATCACTACAAGGTTTTAGAGCGCAATTCGAATGTTGCATAAGATCACTGGAGAGTGAAAGGCTGGAATTGAGCGAATTGTATACCATCTTGCCCTACACCAAACTACCAAGTAGTGTAAGTGAAATAATAAAACGAAGGTGCGGAGAAGATTGGCTTAAATTTGACACCTTTAAAAAATATCTTGAAGAAGAAATACAAAATTTGAGGGCTTTTCCACAGACTGAAGCAGCAAAAGCTAATACATTGACAACGGTATCCACTGCTTCGCAGTAGGACAAGGGCAATCTGTGAGACCAAGAAAAACATCAGTAAGGCCTAAAGAAAGTACAAACAAAGCCAAGGTAAACCAGGTTAAAGGATGTGTGCTTTGCAAAGGCAACCACATATGGACACATTGTAAATCCTATGTAACCAGAGGAGGAATGATAGAATGACTCAGAACTCTGGGTTTGTGTTTCATGTGTGCATCCAGTAAACACTTCAGTTCCGACTGTGACAGGCAAGGTTGTAATAAAGGCTGCACTGTTAGACATCATAGTGCTATATACAATCGAAACCATCCAAATAAATCTAAGGTAGGTGGGGTACAAATTGGAACTCTCTTTGACGAATACCGAACAGGGAAATAAGACGACTAGGAAGTCGATCTTACCTACAGCCACAATAACCCTAAAGGGTAAAATAGGTCGCACTGTGCGAAAGAGAGGGTTGTTAGATACACTTGTGCCTCGAGATCATTTATAAAGAAATCTGCTCTTGAGGGACTCCACTATAAAAGCAAGAGAGTTGCAAATATATCATTGAGAGGTTACTTAACTTCCACACCAGTTAAGGAATATGAAATGGTGAACATTGCTGTACCTCATCGGGGTAGATTAATAAATATGGATTGTATAGTGGTTGATGAGCTACCAGAATACACAAAGAAATTCTGCGTTAAGAAGAACTTAAGGTCGTTGTGTAGAACATGTAGAACGAAAATCAGCCTGGCTGATAAAGATTTTGATCTACCCATAGAGAAATAATCACCTATTGAATTGTTAATAGGGGTTGACAATGTGTACAACATCTTACACCCAGGGTTTAGGAAATCAGAAAATTTAGTATTGCTACCAACCATATTTGGTTATGTGTAACCGGAACATGTAGTTCTCCTCCCACCAAGGAGACTCATGTTTCCATTTTAAAACTGGCAATGGAAACCAATGACATAATTATGGCTGAAGGGGCTACTCAAATTAAAGGATCCAAGGGAAGATCTTGAAAGTTTATGGAGTTTAGATAATTTAGGTATTGACTTCAGTGAAATAATGGAACAGGAACAGAAGGCATTAGAGAACTTTGAGTGTACTACAACTTATTCTGAAATTGACAAACAGTATGTTGTGGCATTGCCTTGGAAAGGCAATAAAAGGAGATTAACTTCCACCTTTGGGTTGGCTTTGAACAGATTAATACAACAGTGTGTCAAGTTTCAGAAGGACACTCGGTATCTAGAACACTACCAGAGGATCCTGAAGGATCAGGAGGATAGGAGATTCATAGAGAGAGTGGAATATTTTAAAACAGAAGACTGTCATTTCTTGGCACATCATAGCATTAAAAGGGACAGTGCAACAACCCCTATTAGGATAGTATTTGACTGTTTGGTTAGACAGGGGAGAGGTGGGTTAAGCTTGAATGATTCTGTGGACAGGACCACATATAACAGCTGACCTGCTCAAAGTTCTGCTGCAGTTTAAAACAAAATCATTTGCTTGTATTAGTGACATAGAGAAGGCATTTTTAATGGTGCAACTCAGGGAGGAGGATAGAGACTATACTGTACTAGGTTTTTATGGTTGGAAGATCCAATAGACCCTAACAGTAAATTGTTAGTGTATAGGTTTAGAGTTGTTTTATTTGGAGCTACGTGTTCTCCCTATCTGCTGAATGCAATGATTAAGAAACACCTGTCTATGGTAGATGGTGATGTAGAAAGGATAAAAAGAGGACTATATGTAGATAACTTGCAGTTCACTAGCAATGGTGATAATGAGCTGGTGAATTCTTTCTTTGAAGCAAATAAGATATTTGCACAGGCACATTTATATCTGAAAGAATGGATGAGTAATAATGACTTGTTGCAAACTATTGCTAAAGCATATGGGATTAGTGCCAGAGAACAAACAACTCATAAGGTCTTAGGTCTGAACTGGGACAAAAAAAAAGATACCTTGACATTACAATAGACTAAGATCAATAAGTCCACCCAGACTAAAGGAGGGGTAGTTTATGGTTTACTGGGGCAACTGCGCAACAGCCAACCAAATCCTTCTGCATGGGTAAGTAGTTTAACCTCGACCCACCACGCGACCCCATTCTAGTACAGAATTCAAACTGTTAACATGGCATCTTCACATCCGTCTCATGTTCAATTTGCTGCTGCAAATCTGGTCACTATTATTGATTTGGTTAAATTATCTGACGATGAAAGTGAATTGCATTTGTTTCTGGTGAAAAGTGGCCGGGAAACCCCTGTGGGAAGTGCGCGCAGTGCAATATTACCGCTTGCCAGAACATACGTGCTTGCCAAGAATCATTCAAAATGCGGATAAGGCGCAAAGCGCCGTTCCGCCATGCTGAAACTGAAATCAGAAATGTGTAAGAAATGACCGCTAAAATTTTGTGATAAATAGTACTTTTCTTCTTGTCGCCATTTTTGTTGTGTGTCCCTCCGCCAATTTTCTTGTCAGAGCTTACCACCATCTAGTGGTAGGTTCTGACTAGAAAACTGGCTGAAGACAGGGTTGCCCCAGTAAACTGTAGCCGCTCCTAAAAGAGAAAGTGTTGAGAACCATTGCATGGATTTACGATCCATTAGGAGTGCTTCTACCTGTTACTATTAGGGCAAGGATATACCTGCAGAATTTGTGGAAGCAACAACTGGATTGGGATGAACAACTCCCAGACCCATTACAGAACCAATGGGTTGAGTTATTCGAAGACTTAGAAAAATGTCTTGATATTTCCTTTCCTAGGAATACCAGACTAGGAAAGGGGGACTCTTTACACATATTCTGCGATGCCAGTGAGTTAGCATATGGTTGTGTAGCCTCTAGAGTTAAGAACGAAAACTCTTATTTAATGATGCCAAAGGCAAGAGTAGCACCCAATAAAGAATTAACTGTTCCAAAACTTGAGTTGATGGCATTGTTGCTAGCAGCGAGAATGGCCAAATTTATTAAAGAATCCTTCAAGAAGGATGAGTTTGTTGAACTGTTCATTTGGTCGGACAGTAAAGTCGCCCTAAGTTGGCTAGTATCAAAAAGTGTTCTCCCTGTGTTTGTGAAAAATAGAGTACAGGAAATAAACTTTAATTCTAGAGGCGGTCTTGTCCTATGTGCCTACAGATGATAATCCCAGTGGCTGGTTGACAAGTGGGAAAAGGACAGAAATGATCTTGGATAGTTCTTTCTGGTGGGAGAGACCCCCTTGGTTAAAAAATTCCTCTTGGCCAATAGATAGGTCATGGGTTGGTGGATCACTTGAGCAGAGTAGGGAAGAGAACGTTTTGGTCAATACTGTAGGGGACAACCTGAACGATAATACTCACTTGCTGAATTGGGAGAGATTCAGCAAGGTTAAAAAGGTCTATAGGACCACAGCATGGATCCTAAGAATTTTGAATAATTGCAGTTCAACCAGTATGAAGAGGCATAGTGAATTGACCTTAGAAGAACTCCAAGGGGCAAAGAATAAGACCATTGCCATCATACAGAGGGAATATTTCCAAGAGGAATACGAGTTTGATGAAAGGGGTTAAGTAAACCAAAACTAGCTCTCGTACACCAGTTGAATCTTTACCTGGACAATGGGGTAATAAGTACAACACGCAGTTACCCGAATCTGTTAAGTTTCCCATACTACTGCCAAAGAGTTGCTATGTTACTTGGGTAATTATTAAAGATTATCATGATGCTAATGCTCACATGGGTGTAAATGCACCTGTGGCGACTGTCAGACAGGAGTTCTGGATCCCACAGATAAGGCAACTAAGAGTATAATACACCATTGTGTTATTTGTAGGAGAACGCAGGGGAGGCTGTACAGGCCCAATGTAATTCCTCCATTACCTGAGTTCAGGGTGCAATGTAAGCAACCCTTTAATACCACAGGCGTGGACTACACGGCGCATTATGGGTTTAAGGGAAAAGGATACAGCCCTGAGAAGGCTTATATCATCTTATTTACGTGCCCAATAACCAGAGGCATACATGTGGAGCTAGTTGATAACCAGTCCTGTGACTCATTCCTCATGAGTTTTAGAAAATTCTGTAGCAGAAGAGGTTTCCCAGCACTCATGTTCAGTAACAACGCCACCACGTTTGTAGTGGCATGAGAATACCTCAAGACCATGTCAGAGAATCCCAGGTACAGTAAACACCCTGTATTCACGGGGATGTGTACCGCACCCCCCCCCCTGTGAATAGGTAAAATCCGCGAATACTTAAAACCCCTCTAAAAACACTTAGAACTGCCTATTTTGATAGTTTAAACACAAGAAAAACCCTCTAAAAATGCTTATACCTGTGTATTTTAATAGTTTTATCACATAAAGTGCATTTAGTCATGAAAATCATATGAAAATACAGTAATTAATGAATATTTCTCAGTGAAAAATACCATGAATGGGTGAATTTTCCGCAAATAATGGGTAGATACGTTACGTTCCACAGAGAAATCCACGAATACGTGAGTCCGCGAATCGTGAGAACGTGAATACGGGGGGTTTACTGTAAAGGAGTATCTGTTAGATACAAAGTGTAACTGGAAGTTCATTCCAGTGAGAGCACCATGGTTTGGTGCTATATGGGAAAGGCTGATAGGACTTCTGAAGTCATGTCTAAAAAAGATCATAGGCCAAGCCTTGCTCAGTTTTGAGGAACTGACCTGCGTGCTGGTGGAGCTGGAAGGAATTATCAATGACAGACCATTAAGTTACATGCCCGGGGATTTGAATCAGTTGGAAATTTTAACCCCTAACCATTTGGTCCTTGGACGAAAGCTTAAGTCCTTCCCAAGAGAAGTAGTAAATTGGGAGGAGATCTCCAGTGACCCTACCTATGGACAGAAAGAGTTCACTGAGAAAAGATTCCTGTATGTATCCAAGTTGTGTGACGACTTGTGGAAGAGATGGGAGAGGGAGTATTTAACAACGTTAAGAGAGACCCATCGAGTAGGAATAGTGCATGGCTCTTGGCCCAGGATAGGGGAAGTTGTCCTCATTCATGACGAAGGGCCAAGGAGCAAGTGGAAGTTGGGCCAAGTGATCGAGTTACACATGGGGCGAGACAAGGTCCAAAGAGTGGCTACTCTAAGAATGGCACATAGCCAGCTTATGAGACCTGTAATTAAGTTATACCCCTTAGAGCTGTGGCAGAAGATAAGGGAAACTAATCCTGCGACAGATGACATTCAGTCAAGCACCCGCCTGAGCAGAGGACTGCTCAAATAGCTGCAGAAGCCAGAAAGGCACTGATAAGAACAGGACTACTGTAAATAATGTAGGCATAAGTTTTCTTGCGGGGGAGTATATCAAAACTTCGAAAAGAGAGACTGTACTTTTCCGCAAGCTGTGGTATAGTTTTACGTCCAGTATTCTCTTTAAATTTAGGTAAAGTGGAAATGTATATTATGTAGAAGGATATTATGTTTTGTTGTATTTGTATTTAGCAATGAAAAGCATTGTGGCTGTTTCGTGTATTTAATTGTAAGTGCACATGTAATAGTGCTTAACTACCAGTATCGGTTGTTTGTCCGGTGGTTAGTTGAATATTTGGTGTCGGTCAAAGATGGCCGTGAAGTCAGTCTCTTTAAGTTAAAATTAAGTACACCTTAGTTTTACCAGACCACTGAGCTGATTAACAGCTCTCCTAGGGCTGGCCCGAAGGATTAGACTTATTTTACGTGGCTAAGAACCAATTGGTTACCTAGCAACGAGACTTACAGCTTATTGTGGAATCCGAACCACATTATAGCGAGAAATTAATTTCTATCACCAGAAATAAATTCCTCTAACTCTTCATCAGCAAATGACTGAGCTCAGCTGAAGAGAACATTATTTTGGCTGCTGAAAAGGCTGACCTTCGGGAAGAGTCAATAAGACCGGAGAAGTCCCCCTGGGAGGAGGCAGTCACACCCAAGGAAGAAGCTTCTCCTGTGGCATAACACTTATATCTAATGTTTAAAAGTCCTGTAGGAGGGTAGCTGAAGCAAGCCTTCCCTTTCTCCCACTTGCCTGAGAGCCAGGTCCCAACCTCACTAGCCTTCTTTGCCGAGGTAGAGAGCACCATTTTAGGCAACCTGGATGACTCGACCAGAAGATTGCCCATCTGAAAGGTAGACGCAGGTGAAGATGGAGCGACCGATGAAAAAAAAGGTAGGAAAACTGGAGAGAAGAAACCACAACAGTGAGTGCTGCATATGCAGAAGGAGGAGAATCTTCCTCTGGATCCTTATCCACCACCTCCTCGACTGACGACACAGATGACAAGCAGGTTTCACAGTAGAAAGAGGTTTCTTTAAAAAACCCAAAATATCATCCAGTCGTTGCTGAATGGGAGCAAGCGATGGATCCATGACCGAAGGCACAGATGCTTGCTGCAGAGAAGATGGCGCGGCAAAAACCTGAACTGGTGCAGAGCGCTTAGAAGAAGACTGGTTGATCAGGCACTACCATGCGATGAACATTCTCCGAATGAGCAGCTGCTAATGGGCGCTCGGAAGCTACTAGGTGCTCGGAAGCTACTGGCTGCTCGGCAGCCACTGGGCACTTGGAAGCCACTGAATGCTTTGGCGCCAATGGGTGCTACTGGATACTCGTGAGCTTCTGGAAGCTCAGGAGTCAATGGGTTCTCGGAGACTGCTGCCCCAACTGCCACTACTGGGCACTTGCATCTGGGAACGGCGGGAGAAGGTTCAGGGGAAAAGTGCTCTGAGCTGTCCCAAAAACTGCAAGATGGCACTGACTCCTTAACCTTCTTGCACAGCACCTGAGAGTGAGACACATCCACCACAGACCTTTTCAGTGGCATAGAAATATCACTAAAGTGCCACTGGCCCCTCTGCTCAAGGCTGGAAGCCTCTTAACTAGAGGAAAGGTGCTGTACCTCCGAAAAGACGCCTTTCCACTAGCTGTCTGTTGTCACCTGGGACTTGACTACAGGTGCGACTGAGGGGCTGACTACCCATGGGCAAACCCCACCAAACTCCCTTGGGCCTCTGGTATGGCTTCTCCCAGGTTTACAGGAGTATGCCAGGGACCTTTGCCTAGGAGAATTGGTGGGACGGGCAGCCAGTTCCTCCACTAACACTTCACTATTATCACTCACTTTATGCTCCATTAGGGTTCGAACTGAAGCCCCTATCTGAGCCACAGTGATCACTAAGAATTCAAACTTAAGATCGAATTTAGACTCGAGGTTGGCCATGGCATTGGGGTTGGGAGCGAGAGAGCTGGGTAAAAGATCAGGTGGTTCAGCTGAGGAACTGGGAATGGGAGAAATTACAGGCACAGATACGATAGGTACATCAATGGAAGACCTAGCAGATTCCTGACTAGCTGCAGTCTTGTCATCTTAACAGTTACTTTTCTCTTCCTATCCCTCTCTAGCTTTGATAGATGAGAGTTTAAAATCTGACACTGCTTAGGATCCCAATCCTCACATTCAGCACATGATATCTCTAATGAGCATACTTGACCTCTGGAAGTGGTGCATAATGTATGAGAGTCATATCTAGCTGAGGTTAACCTCATACTGCAGCCTTGGCTGCAATAACGAGTACTAGTCGTACTTGTATCTGACATCGTTGGCACACAAGTCGATAAGCAAAATCCAAAAAGTAAACAAGTCACAATCAGGAAGTCAATTCTGTGAAAATTTAAGGTTTTCAATTAAAACCCTATCTAACTAAATTGCCGAAAGGCTGCCAAATGCAAAATACTTCACCAATTAGTCACAACCAGAAAATCAGCAAAGTGCTGAATTCCAAATTCAGCTGTTACTCACAATGTACGTCGTAAGCCAGCAGAAACAAATTGAAGCTCCTTGCTCAGTTGTTCCTCTTCTTCCCCGAAAGTGGGATGGGTAATTTACCTATACCAAAAGAAAAGAATCGGTATTGCGAGTTTCAAATTTTAGCTCCCGATACTGGAAACTGATAGCTATGTAATTGCTTGGTAAGTTATGTATATAAAATAATGATTTCAGTTAGTTGTAATTGCTTGAAACTGTGGTCCATAATCCTGTACTTTTGTATTATAACAATTTTGAGGTTAATCTGTAACCACTAAAAATTGTGGTTCATATCCAATGGACTTCTGTATGATTGGCTGAAATCAAACTAGAAGTAATGGATGACTATTCATGTGTGCCATCATACACAAGCATCTTAGCTTGGACAAACTATGAACATCATGTGTCTGTGGCTTGCTAAGATACAGTGAACCCTCTAATACACACCCAAAATATTTAGGGATCACTTATACTTACAAATGGGAGCCCTGAATACACCTGGCACCACCTGAGTGTTCACACAACATTCCAGTAGCCACTCAGTCTGCACATACATATGGCCTTGGGATCATGCACTCATCAAGCAAGAGGGTAGCTGTGACTCTACCAATTCTGCTTCAGGACAAGCCCAGATGTGAGTCAAGGGCAATTTTTCTGTCTTGAGATGACAAGGAAGACTCAAGTACCGAGCACCCACTATCTGGAGACTGGGGATGTGCATAACGAGACAGGTGCAAAGGCCACATGTAGTTCCTCTGTCTGGAGGAGGCTTTCTGGTGCAGCAGTTTTCTTGCTCATAATTGGCACAAACTGATTGTCCTCTAGTTTCCATTCCCAATCCACTACATTCATGTCACTTTCATTTCTGGTCCACACCATGATCTGGTATTATACTCTAAAGCTATGACACTTTGTTGCGGATTTGTTGGGTGGGAGGCACTCTGGGGTGACAAATGACATGGCTGAGACAATTTTTCTTTTTATCAAAACATTGTAATGCGAAGATGAAAGTGAATCAGTACTCTTGCCAGTTATGAGCAAGAAAACTGCTGGGTGAATGTCCAGAAGAACTCCGCATGCATAAAGTACCAAAATTAAAAGTAAAATGTAATATTTTTCATATTTAAAGCATTTTAGACCACTTCTTATGATGAGGAAACACCCACAATTTTGCCATATTAGCTATGGAGGGGGTTGGGGGACAGGTAATGTCTAACCTTATAAGTCAAAAATCGAAAATCATTCGATGGGGAACTAGTTTTTCTGAGAAACATTACTCTTTCTGAGAAACATTACAGTAAAAAACCTCATTTTCGAACTAACTCCAGTAAGATTTCGAGGATGCCGATTAGATAATCATTAATATCTCGGATATGGTGAATCTCCTCAAAAAGTGTTCAGAGACAGTTTTATTATTTTATATTGTGAAAATTATAGTGTGACCTATTTTCTTATATCTCACCGCGGAGTTGTTCTGGACACTGACCAACTGCTGCACCAGAAAACCCTCTTCAGATGGTCCACTGTAATTGCAAAACTGCCTGTCAAACACATTGCAGTTTCGAAGGCTATAAATTACACTAACATCTGCTTGTGAACCTTGCCAAGTTGAGAACTGTGAGAAGCCACACAATCAAGCTTTACAGGAGGACGAAAGCGACAATGAATATTTGTAAACCTGGTTTTTCAGAAATTTATAATACCTGTATAGGATTTATGATTACATTTTACCAGCAATCACTACACTAAGTTTGGTGGCCTTATTGGTCCCCCATCTTAGATGTTGAAAAATCTAATCACTTCAATGTACTGTTATTCAGATAAGTTGGTTGGATTTCCAGATTACCAAAAAGGGATTTAGACACCAAATTTACGCGAGTAAAGTAAATTAAAATGAGTTATGGGGATTTTCATAATTTGGCAGCTACTTTTCTCCTCTATCACTGATTTGTATTTATATAATCATTTCAGTTTAATGTAATTCAGATAGGCTAATTGGACCACCATATCCCCAAAACACGGGTTTAGACAGCAAGTTTACTGTACTTCTGTAATGTGAGTTGAAATGAATAATGATGATTTTGAGTAGTTTGGCAGCCATATTGGTCTTCCATCTTAGATTTTATACATATGTAATCATTGTAATATACTGTGATTTAAATACATTTATTGGATTCCTAGATTCCTTTCAGTGTTGCAGATGAAATAGGTCGTGGTGTTTATTGTTGGTCAATTATTATTAACCTCATGTCTACCCAACATGGTTGGGGAGTGGGGGACCCTTTGGGAAGGCTGGGTTTTGGAAACGTTGGGAGAAAAACCAGACTGCCATGTCACTGTTAAGGAATGGTTCTGTGCATGCACAAGTCATCAGGGAGCCACATGTTTAAGAAGGGATTGGCTACGGAAACCTATTATAAAAGGAGCTATACTAACCTAACCTAACCTAGCAGGCTGTGTTACTGCGCATGTGTGATAGCATTCCAGGATGACCAGCATACAACTTCTGAGGTTAATTACAGTCGAGCGACAAAAAATAACAGTAAATTCTTGATAAACAACCAGTATACTACAGTAAACTCCCTGTATTCGGGCTCTCACAATTCGCACTCACGTATTTCTGTTTGGAACGTATCTACCCATTATTCGCGGAAAACTCGCCTATTCGCGGTATTTTTCACTGAGAAATATTCACTAAAAAATACTGTATTTTCATCTCATTTTCATGACTAAATGCACTTTTTGTGATAAAACTATTAAAATACTCAGGTAATGCTCGAGTTACGATAATTCGATTTTGCAATGGGGTAAGTAATTAATACCATATGACAATATTATTTATAAAATATTTTAAAATTTCGGCGGGCGCAGGCAGCAGCGTAATCAGGCAGTGAGAGAGACCAAATTACAATAGACAACTTTTCCTCCATCTCTTTATCCCATCTTCTAGTTAAAAAAGTAAGTAAAAGAGAATGATAAAAGTATTGTTAGTAACGTTATACTCTTGCGTAAATGCGTACAGCCATAAACATCCGACTGAGAAACTGTTGTTTTGCTTATAACCGAATCTGATAACAACAGCCATTTACCTGGTATTTCAACCATCATATGGTAATAAACAATTACCGTAGGTTGCGGCACAAATGATGTTAAGTTGAATAGGACTGATATATTTTTACATTACAGTAAACCCCCCGTATTCGCATTCTCATGGTTCGCGGACTCATGCAATCGCGGGTTTCTCTGTGGGACATATCTAGTCATTTTTCGCGGAAAATTTGCCCATCCGCGGTATTTTTCACTGAGAAATATTCACTAATTACTGTATTTTCATATAATTTTCATGAATAAATGCACTTTTTGTGATAAAACTATTAAAATACTCAGGTATAAGCATTTTTACTGGGTTTTTCTTGGCTTAAGCTATCAAAATGGATAGTTCTAAGTGTTTTTAGAGGGTTTTTAAGCATTCGCGGATTTGACCTATTCGTGGGGGGTGGGGGGTAACGCATCTCCCGCGAATACGGGGGGTTCACTGTATACCTTTATTTGATATGGATAAAAGATTGTCAAGGAAATATACTGCTAAATTTAAGCTGCAAGTTGTAGCTGAAGCTGAGAAAACAATGTTCAAGCTGCTAATGACTATACTGTAAATTATCGCGCATCGGCAACATGGATGAAACTCGATCGTAATTAAAATGGGGAAAGTATTTTAATCAAAACTAATGGGCATGAAAGAACGCATTACTGCTATTTTTACGCCGATAAACGATAAATACGTAAAGCTCGTATTATGATGAAATCAAGTGAAAATAGCGACCGGAATCTTGAATTTTTTTTTTCCACAAAACAAACGCCCCCAAACAGCCATGTCATCTATTAACGAAAATAATGGATAAATTAATTTCACAATGAGACGTATTTTTGTTATATTTCGACTTAAAAACACTTCGTATAATGAAAAATAACCTTGCCCCTTATAAATAAATTATCTGGACTCTAGAGTTCACTTACGCTAACTAGAAGCAAGAAAAGTACTCAGAAACTGAGTTAAATGCGGCGAAATAAACACTGCGTGAACATTTCCAAACCAAAACAGTGATCGCAATTTATAATACAAAAGCAATATAAGAATATATACAATATTATTGGGTACAGTGAATTAAGGCACAACATTTTAAAAGATCATGGAAAAGATGCATATTCGTTATGTTGATGTTTGTATAATATATGTGAATATACAGTAGAGTATAATGTAGGCTATGCTACCATGTATGTATACAATATACCATAGTGTAGGCTAAGCTAATTCTTGTTTGTTATTCAATTTCTTTTGTATTGAATTATCACAAGTCTCTTTGCATGAACCTCCAGAATTAGCCGATATTAATAATTACTATACCGTGTATGTTTTAAAGAGTATATTTTATAGTGTAGGCTAGGCTATGTTTGAGATACGTTTTGGTATTTCTTACGTTTTTTCCAACAAATAATGATTTTTTTTTTTGGAACCGAACCCCTCGTAAGTAGAATAATACCGGTATAAGCATTTTTAGTTTGTTTTGTGTGTCTGAACTATCAAAGTAGGCACTTCTAAGTGTTTTTAGAAGGGTTCTAAGTATTCGCTGGTTTTAGCTATTCGCGGAGGGGTGTGGTACGCATCCCCCGCGAATACGGGGGGAGATTTACTATACGAAAAGCCAATTTCCAAAGTAATACCCCAAGGGGAGCTATTGCTTAAATCTTCCCTCAATAGTTTTAGTATATTTTTATGATAGTAATTAAAGACCTGATGGTATGAGAATCTTTCACAAATACCACTGATGGCATTTCTATCTCTGGGTTTCATTAACAGCAGTTCTACTGAGCAAGACTTAAATATTATTTAGAGCCCCTGGGAACAGCTGACATGTGAACCTGGTCTCTCCGTTACCACATTACAAAAAATGTCGTTAAATAAACAATGCAGCGATCTTGGATTCCCCAAACATAAAGTAAAGATATTCAAGACAAAAACAATTAAATTTTACTGGATACTTACAAATTTTGTAGACTTTTGTTGTCCATTTGGGAAACCAGACCAAAGAGAAAATATTCAAACAAGGATATCGTCACATAGAAGACATAATTAATAGCCTATCCATTATAATTTCACACAACCTAAATATATTTTCATATTTGATTTTACGCATGTTATCCTTTCAGGAATTTGGTGCAACGGGACTATGGACATCTATTGAGACTCAATTTCACTAAAAAAGGGAAAAAATAATAATTAAAAAACCCAACATAGTAACTGACAACTTGACTCACAAGTAAATTGAACTTTCGATTTGTCAGTTATATAAGATATGTATTAAAAATAAAATATGATTTTCTTTGACCTTAATGGTTATTCATATATTGTCATTAAAACCCAATAAAAAACATTACATAACTATTCAAATTCAAGGTCTGACAATTTATAACTATTGTCATAACATACTAAATATTATGTATAACAATATTATGTAACAATATTTTATGCTATTAATGTTAAAAAATATAAGTATAAATATAAAAATTTTTAGTAGTAAAACCTACATATTTACGGTGTATTATACTTAGATATGAGAAGTCTTCAAGGTGTTTTGTTAAGGAAGTTTGGTAAAAGAAGCAGTTGGACTAATTGTGCAAGTTGACCCACAGCTAAATGTAAAACAGAGTAATAATAAAAATAGTTGATGAGACAACTGAAGGGCATTGAATAAAATAAAAACAGAAATCCAAAGACTTTAAGCACAAAAAAATTAGATTTTACGAAAATATATAATTTTAGGAGTTTTTGTTACGATGTAAGACAATTCACATCTAAAGTCGTTCAAGTAAATGTAGATTAAAGCTAAAATGTATAGAAATTGTTATATTACACCGAAAAAAGCTATATCTCATTGTTTTAACGATTTCATCTTATTGACGAGAACTTTATTTTAGGTCTGTTTTCCTGCAAAAAAAAAAATTTACCGTCTTGTCAGCTGATCATTTTAAAAAACACATCGTCTTTAAGATTCAAAACTCCACCAAAAAATTATTTTCTTATACTGACCTATATTAAAAAAATTCAAAAAAATGAATTGTCTTGCCAGTAATGCTATTATTTTATTGAAAATTAGTCAATCTCTGAGGCTTTCTGCTCATAGCGTTTTGGTAACACAAAGCAGACGAATTACTGGAAAGGAAAACGCAAACATTTAACTATACAATATACTGATTTCAATAAGGCAATGCAAGAACTTATTAAACTGAATAATGAGATGAGCCAAAGTACTGATTCAACACATACCTACATACATACATTCATATATATCAAGATCTGCAAAATCAAGCGTCAAGGGGTCTGGTCAGTATCAGAAAACTCTCAAGACACAGCAGATCATCTGTGAGAGTAAGGCCAGCAACCTCTCCCCAAAAGGCCTGCTAAGAGCTGAAGAGCTAACATGTTCCCTTGCCACCCACAGGTCCACACACTGAAAAGTTTCCAATTTTTCAACGTTTCAATTTCATTTCCTGTAACTTAAAACCGAAAATCAGCCGTCAGTCACATCTGTTTACTTTTGTTATGCAGTTGGCATGAGTGTCAGTAGCTGTCAACACCAGAATATTATTCGATAAACACCAATTATTGACAAATACTGACAAAAAAGCACGAAGGTCTATCCCACAACCTTTCTTCAATACAGAGCAGTATCCATTACTATTACAGTGCTTTCTAAACACCCTCCTCTGCTCATGACTTCCTTGCTCTAGTATTTTCTGATCTCTCAGTAGATACAGATATGTGTACACTTACACACACACACACACACAATATTCTCAGTCCTGGCTGCAACCCACAATAGTCGACTACCCACCAGGTTTAAATTACTACTTCTGTCCACAGCGTATATAATGAGAAACAGGGCCAAAGACGAAACGCACTTATGGGGAAAGTTTTAAGACCAAATGTGCGGAATTAAAATGTACAAAAATGTATTCTTTTAAATACCTAAGTATTTTTTAATAGTATAGCACACCCAAACACCCACTGGAGGAGATAACTGATCCATCTCTCTCTATCTCTCATTGTGCTTGTGATTAAAGTATGAACGTCAGATATCAAGTCCCTATTAGACATACTTTGAGTTGAAAGTTTTTTTTTATTCATAAGAAACTAAGCGACTTCGCAAGTTCAGCTTTCTACTATGCTGACAGTTCTCGATGATTTCTATTTGCCTCTGGATTTATAAAAGCATATTCCGGGTGTTAAGAAGCTCACAAACGGAGAAACCAGCGTTTCTTGAAAATTTAGTATATATCTCTGTTGGCCTAAACTGCCGTCGGTGGGTCGTGGCTGAGGTGGAAACAGAGAGAGCGGGTGTTCAATATTTTGTCAAAATGTACTTAATTAAAATCAACAGGATCTCGACGAGATATTTCTCACCCCCACATGCACGGGAATAAAATCATTCAGCAGAATCTATCTACCTATCGATCTAAGGAGCGTGGTTAAACACAGAAACCCAAGAGGTAGGATTTACTTTGATGCCTTCATATGGCTTGGAATAAAGACCTTGAACAGGGATAGCCTACCACCCAAGGAGACAGAGAAAGTCACTACCTTACACCGCAAATTTCATGGCCGCCAAATATAGAATATCGTTATTACCAATACGCATGCCTTTTTGAGACCTAGGACGTCCTTACAACTAGTTATGGTCATTTTATCATTATCATTTAATCGCTGGTGTTATGAACTTGTGATTTTTATTATAAAAAATAAAACACTGAAAAAAGTTTATCTCTCCTCTCAGCCACGAAGATGGTTCCAACTTCGTAGTGGGTTCTTTCGGCTCCACCAGACAACCACCGTTAGTGAAATGGTCAAATCATCCTCAGAGATTTAACCTGGGGTCACCTGCTTTCTCCCTAAACCGAGCACGCACTTCCAAACCTCAGTCAATGAGCCAAACGTATAATTCCAACGGGAAATGTAGTGAATAAAGTTATCTGATGCCCAGAGTAAATAACATTACTTTTAAAAGAAACGGAATCGTATATATATATATATATATATATATATATATATATATATATATATATATATATATATATATATATATATATATATATATATAGAGAGAGAGAGAGAGAGAGAGAGAGAGAGAGAGAGAGAGAGTCTCTAGAGAGAGAGAGAGAGAGAGAGAGAGAGAGAGAGAGAGAGAGAGAGAGAGAGAGAGAGAGAGAGAGAGAGAGAGAGTATATATATATATATATATATATATATATATATATATATATATATATATATATATATATATATATATATATATATATATATCACGATTCCGTTTCCTTTAAAAGTAATGTTATTACTTATTATCATATATATATATATATATATATATATATATCATATATATATATATATATATATATATATATATATATATATATATATATATATATATATATATATATATGTATTATGATGGTCATTGCCTCAAAACATTTTCCCTGGATTAATAGAGTAGGCTACAAGGTTAATCCGTCCCGGAGTTACTGCGCATCTTTGTGACGTTGCTTGATGCTTGAAAGCTTGCCACAGAAGAAAACCAGGAAAACAAGATGGTGGGTCACTATGGCAAATGCTTGTCCACATACGTTCTCTTTTTTTTTTATAGTCCTGCCATTCTCCAATCAGAATATAGACGTCTTTCTTAGATTATTTAATAGATTTTATACATTAGTTACATTTTTTGGACACTTAAAATCTCCCAGATTTGATACAAAATGTCAATGTGAAATCTTTCATAGATTGTAAATAATCAAACGTAGAATGTTGCTTTACCTCTGGGGAAAATTAACAAAATGAATTGGAAAGAGAACTAAATTTAAGGTTTTTTTTTTATAAAGAGCACTAAAATAATTACCAAATAAACTTTGTCAGAACATTTCACAATTTGGGAAACTCACAAATGGTTAAACTGTCCTCGTGTTTCATTTTGCTCAGTTCCTCGTTGGGAGAGTCGGTAGAGTTGTCGGCTAGCACTCTGCTAGGCCCGAGTTCGCGTCTCCGGCTGGCCAATGAAGAATTAGAGGAATTTATTTGTGGTGACAGAAATTCACTTCTCCGTATAATGTGATTCGGATTCCACAATAAGCTGTAGGTCCCGTTGCTAGGTAACTAATTGGTTCTTAGCCACGTAAAATAAATCTAATCCTTCGGGCCAGCCCTAGGAGTGTTAATCAGCTCAGTGGTCTGGTTAAACTAAAGTGTACTTAACTTTTGCCCATTGAAAACAAATATTTAAAGCCTAGAATATTTTGGAGTCTTTTCTTCAGAAAGATGAAATATAGAAAGACCATTATTCAGACAGTTTTCAATTTATAGCAAATACACAGGAATCTTCCTCACATATTAATAATATAGGTCACTGGCTATGTTTTTTTTTTTTTATACAGAAAAGATTCCTAGTGATATTGCATTTTTGATAGCTATGGCGTCAAACCAGACATCTACAGTCCCCTCTTTTTTTTGTGTGTGTGATTTGGGTGGAGGCAATTCTGCACTAATCTATATAAAGTCATACGCAGCCAGATCTAAAATGGCAACACGAAAATGTAATTTTTCCAGTAATTATATTGGTAGTGAAGACATGAGTGTTTAGATTGAAGGAAATGATCAAATTTTCAGCAAACTTAGCGTGTACTGTAAAAATGTAATATTTCACTCAATAATTATTAACGCGGCCTTTTGAACAGAAAATATTGGACAATTTCCATATTCTAGAGAAATATTAATTTGAAGACAAAATTGTCGTAAGTAATCCCAACACTGCCGTGGGAAGAGTAATTTTTTGGTAATTTTTTGACACAAATACTCTTCGTGTCATTACGAAACTGATACCAGTAACGAATAAACACATCCGTTAACTCACGTCAACAATTACCACATTTACCTGCCCGGTTTTCCAGCAAAGAGCTGATAAATGATATATGTGTCCTCCATTGTTAAGATAAAATTTCCTTTGAAGGAAATCATTTTGTTTTTCAGTAAGAATATACAGATTCTATTCGAGCAGATTAGTGCTTTCCAGATAACTATAATGCTGCCTGAAACGTCAAAATTTTTTGCAATAAATACAGCAATGTTTCATGAAATATTTCGATACAGTTTAATTGGCGTCATTATACTGAAGAATAATTAAACCTACGAAGTATTTTTGCCGGTACCGGAGGCAGTTTGCACTGACTGTGAATTAATGAGTTAAGTGAACTCTGGTCATGGGAGGGATATGCCATAGAGCAATACTTATAAACTAAAACTGATGGAAAGATTTAAACAAAATATAACTAACCTCGCTTTTATATCTGAATCTACGAGAACTACTTTCACTAAATGCCTGAATAGTCTAAAATCTTGTAACTAATTCACTGTAATCTATATGTTCACGTATCTTTGACAGAGTTCGACGGTGACTGGAAAAATTTACCTTATGGTCTTATGGGCTTTTATCTTATAAATTAATACATGCAATCAGATATAGCTGCTTGGACGTAATTTCTTTGAACTTCCCTCCTCTTGTCGTACATATGATTTTAAGAAAACAAACGTACGTACGCCGAGCAAAAAGATTAATTTGAAATACTGAGCGTTTAATTGAATTATGAAGCAATCAAACACTGACAGGAATGATTGTTTTACCATAACTGCAATGAAATTTAAAGAGAAATTCTATCCTAAAGTTTACATTTATCGTCAAGAACTTGATTCTTGCTTTTTTTTTTATTCGAAGAAATGGAAAGCTACATCCCTCGTCCGCTTCATCATGCATTCTTTTCGTCATTGGGTCTTGCTTTCAAAACAGGAAGCGTTGTGAGAAATTGCACCCCTGACCTCCGCAAGGGTAATTTCCACTTTTTTTTTTGGTTCTACTCCCAAAACGTTAGACCGCATCCGGCACAGCGTATCCATTAAAAAAACGGATTTCCCCTCTTCCTTTGTCATAAACAAATAATCCCATCTCATTCTCAGATAAAGCAACTCTCGGGAAATTTGAATCTATAATGTCTGTAAGTACAAATGTATGTTTATCCTCAGCCTTAAAATTCCCATGACGTGTACGTGACGGTGAAAGTCATAAACTCGTCGGGATTTCAACAGTTAAACAGGAATGTCAATTCATGAGAGAGTCGGATTCATACCAATAACAACACTAAAACTATCCCAGCAATATTTTGGTTACGCTTTACCGAGACTGCAGTTAGGTTTTTCCTCTTTTACCTTCTATCTATCTATCTATATCCAACACTGTTTTACTCCTCGTAAAAAGTTGCTTTAGTTTATAACAGCCCAGTGGTTAATGCAGTGGCCGGCCAAGACAAACTCAAATTAACTGCATATTTAATAATAATAATACAATAATGTTCATGTGCAAATGCATATCAGATAAGAACACAGGACTAAGTGATCTTAAAACCACTTTCATTTTTTAATTTTTTTAACAATATTTTATCTAGTAATGGAAATAGGGATGGGAGGTTCATGGTGTTAGAGTTTACCTACTTCTCAATTTCCAGATTTGTTGTCCTTTTAATCTCAGTACTATTCTAGACATTTTCAATCATCCTTTATCAACTTTCTATCAGTAAAAATTCCCTTTAAGAAAATAATCTGCCAGTGATAACAGTTAATAATTATGAACGATGAATAAATACTCAATTTATCTTGTTTTTACGCATACACACCAACTTTATTTTTACAAGGACATTTTTAAACATCAGCGACCCAAACTTGCGGCATAAACAATAGCAGGAGAAATAATGTTATGCTAATGTGTAGCTACGGAAAATAAACTGAAGAAATGATCAGGGAGATTATCTAAATAAAATTATTTTATGGCCTGAAAAAATCTAAAACTCAAATACAGTAATAATAGTAACTCATTTCCTTTGCATTTGCTTTAAGCAATGAATTTCAGTCTAACACGAGAGAGAGAGAGAGAGAGAGAGAGAGAGAGAGAGAGAGAGAGAGAGAGAGAGAGAGAGAGAGAGAGAGAGAGAGAGAAAATAAATGTACAGCATACATAACAGGATTCCTAGGAAACAGAGTGATTTTACGAAAAGTGTGCATGTTGTTCTGCAAGCTTCGTCGATGAATATGCCCACTCTTCATCAAGTCACTGTTTCTAGAATATATATATATATATATATATATATATATATATATATATATATATATATATATATATATATATATATATATATATATATATATATATATATATATATATATATATATATATATATATATATATATATATGTATGTGTGTGTGTATTCCGTCTTGGAGGAATGTGCGGATGGAGTCTGTAATGGGTCTGAAGTTGATTTCCATCGACTTCAGACCCATTTCCGGACTCCATCCGCACATTCGTCCAAGACAGAATACATGCCACACACCAAGACATCTATGTGATGAAAAGAAAAATAAATGTATATATATACATATATATATACATTTATATGTATAAATATATGACTAGTAGATACTTAATGGAAATAAATATATAAATATTGGGCATAAAACGGGTGTGGGTGCATTGTGGACTAAAATGGCAGATAAGCCCAAGGAAGGAAGTCCTTCATTCTTATACCCGTCGTGATTTTTTATTCGTGTTGTGTGTGTGTGTGTGTGTGTGTGTGTGTGTGTGTGTGTGTGTGTGTGTGTGTGTGTGTGCGTGCAAGCGCGCGCTCGAATACGTGTGTAGGCAGCCTCTTCCTCACGCAAGACAGTCTGATATTCTCTAACTAGAATTTTAACAATTCTTATTGCCAGCGGTAGCAATTGCGACCTCTTGCTCGTTTCAGCCTTGTTTGGGTTTCTCCTGCACGTTCGAGTTCTCCCGAACCGTCATTTTCCTCTGTTACAACTTCTCAAACTTCTCCCTCCGTATTGCAAGGGGTCTCCATGATAATTAGCAATAGTCTCTCATAACAACACTTGATCTGGCAAACCTCCTCTGTATTCATGCATTCCATTAACTTTAAGCTCGATTTGGGTGGCTAGAATAGAAACAGTTGCCAGGGAAAATGAGATACATTACAATGGAAAGCAGCTTCTTTGTAATTATATAATGGCGCCTTTTTGCTTAAGCTGACAGATGGCAGCTAAGATGGTGGCAACTTCTTGCGGTTCGTTTCCCAGCTTTTGACCTGTTTAATTTATCTGGATCATGCCAAACGGAAGAGGCTTCCACTCAAACTGAAACTCAAATGTCCATGTACCCTTGAAAAAGAGTGGCGGTTTGTCACAAAAACTGTAAAAAAAATACACGAGGTTAGTCCTAGGAATTTCATCTTCACTGGCTCAGAACAAATCACAATTCCTAACGTGGTACAGGATGTAATTGATCTTGTGAATTTTATTTGACATTGTTTGTTCCAATAACTAATCATAACGATTCTTGAAATTTATCCTGAATCCAATGGGAGTTTAAAGTGGATCCAATTGGGAAAATTACCTTTCAATCGTCCTGTAAATTCTATGGCGCTCTGACTTGAGAGATGCAGACGCCCTGCTAGAAAACAGACGAATTATCAAGTCATCTTTAAATTCTTACTAATAGCTTAGTTGCCTCCTGGGTCCCTATTATGCAAAAAACTTGCGATACCGTGAATGTGACTATTCAGTAAGGGCAAATAATCCTCCTGAAACTCCACTAATGCATCACGTAAACTACGCTATGTCATTCTAGTATGGAGGGTTTTTAGTATACGGAAGTACATCATTTCAATGTGTTGCTTAAACTAAGGTTCTCTATAGATATGTTTTCTACTTGATAACATTAAACTACGACTTAGTCTGACCTTCCCAACTAGCTATTGGTGCTAAAAAATGAACACATTCCCTTTTCACTGCTATTAGATTTATCCTAATTATCCGAACGATCTTAGGATATAGTTTTTGAAATAAAAATGATGAGTAACTTTTACCCTCAAACTGAATCATCTGGTATTGGTCAGCCGACTTCTTGCACTGTTTATTTACACGCCTTAATTATCATCGGAATTTCCTCTACATCTCGAAAACATCCGAAGGAATTATTTCTTTGTAAATGCTAACTATGATATCTTCAATTCTCTATCCAAAGGAAGCGACAGAAAACCGAGCGAAACAACATCCATTTAAGGGCAGTCATTACAGCTTTAACTAAAACGTTTCGCGTCACGGCGCTTGTCGGGCTTTTGTGGTTCGTTCCGTACAGGCTTTCCTAGAGTCATCCGATACCGTAATTCATATTGCTCGCGCCAGCATCCTGTTCGGATTGCGTCATTCACAGTCAAATACCAAGAAGAAGACACGAGTTCGTGACTAGCCCACTGGGATGTACCGCTTCCTGTGGCTTATGCCTGATTGACAACTGTTGTTGATAATCCTAACATATGACATGATATGAGAAAACAGTAAGGATATTTTCTTAAACACCTTGTTCTTCATTACACTTAATTTTGGAGAAACCCTGTGGAAAATCTGAGATTTCGTTTCCACGCTCTACAGTGGTCTGTTGGGCTTACTTAGCTATCTTTCAGTAAGTTATACATAAAGTTAAGTATACCTTAGTTTAACCAGACCACTGAGCTGATTAACAGCTCTCCTAGGGCTGGCCCGAAGGATTAGATTTATTTTACGTGGCTAACCAACGGGACCTACAGCTTATTGTGGAATCCGAACCACATTATAACGAGAAATTAATTTCTGTCTCCAGAAATAAATTTCTCTAATTCTTCATTGGCCGGTCGGGGAATCGAACGCGGGCCCAGCAGAGTGCTAGCCGAGAACGATACCAACTCGTCCAATGAGGAACAAGCTTATACATAAATATATACATATATAAAAACTCACACATACATTATATATATATATATATATATATATATATATATATATATATATATATATATATGTCACACTCCTTTTTTTCTTTAGAGGGAATGCAGCCAGAAGGGAAGGATAGGGGCCCCCCTCGATTCTCACAAGTATCTGTGTATAAGAATGCTTTTTCCTGACTGGTAAACTAAGGACCTCCAGCACACGAGACCGGTGCTTTACCAACGAACAGCAGTACTCATGTGTGTGTGTGTGTGTGTGTGTATATATATATATATATATATATATATATATATATATATATATATATATATATATATATATATATATATATATATATATATATATATATATATATATATATATATATATATATATATACATACACATAGTGTTTGTATAATATATATACAGATGTGTTTGTGTGTGTGTGTATATATATATATATATATATATATATATATATATATATATATATATATATATATATATATATATATATATATATATATATATATATATATATATATATATATAATATATATAT